>NW_027640409.1:0-57779 GCF_949752795.1 Hyperoodon ampullatus | reverse complement strand
TTTTCTCCTGAATATATTCAGGAGAAAACGCATACGCCCTTTTTGGCCAAGCAAGCAAGCGGGCAATGCAAATCTGCACTACAAAGAAGTATCACTTCCCACCGGTCAAAAGGGACATCCACAAAATGTGTAAAAACCAGAAAGGCAAGACAGGCCCTGGAGAACAGGGAGCCTTGTTATGCTGATGGGCGGGATGTAAATTGCCAACTGCCTCTCTGGAGGAGTGCATTGTGTTCCCTAAAACAAGTAAACAACATAGCTACAGAGCCAAGGGCACTTTCAGTCTAGGGAATATACCTTGGGAAAACTGAAAATCAATAAGACAGAGCCACCCCAAAATTTAGGCTGCACTGCTTACAAGGACCTCAACTTGGATACACTTTAAGTATCCCAGGGAAATATAAAAATGGTTCAAAAAATTGTGGTACTTACGTACGATGGAATATCCCTCAGCCATGAAATCATTGTCAGAAGACCAGTAGCAGCAAAATGGGTGGATTCAGGTACGATGATTCTAAGTGAAATACGTCACAGAGAAAAAGAATCATATCATAAGATATCAATTATGAAGATCCTATAAACATGGCTACACTTGAACTGAGTTAGGAAAGAGAACAGTGTCTTACATTTAGAAAACACTCTTATGCCTGCTTAAGGGGGAAGGAGAGGTGGGGTGATGCATAAAACCAGAGTTTGATATAAGCACAGGTACCATTCCAAAAACCAACTATGGAATAGACAAGACCTACACCTTCCTCAGTGAAAGGGACTCAAAACCCCATATTTCCCGCAGAGGAATATATCTGACTAGTAAGAATCTTAAAACCTATGTATTGATATGTCTCCGTAAGGGAATCAAGTGTGTCTAGACTGGCATAAACATGGCAGCGAGAATCAGCTCAAACCCACTATAAAAAGGAATTTCAAAAACAAAACAAAAAAACTGGGAAATTCTTTACAATTCCTTCAGGGTCTCTGATGAAACCTGGAATGACCATATCTACAACGACAGCTGGATGTGGCATAAAGAGGGACACTTGGGACTGAGACGATTGGTGAGATTGGGTGAGCAAATGCAGACCCTATAAAGCACAAATGCCTGGCACACATTCCATGGGTCCCAACTCTCCAGGTTGAAGGGAATATTACTACAGCTATAACATGTACGGGAAACCTAGAGAACGGACACACTGTGAATACGAAAGGTTTCTAAAACTCAACGAATAGTCCCTCTCCTGGTGCTCCGGTTTGACTTTCCATCTGCTTTACCATCAAGCTCCCAGCTTGGAGAGACAGCCCCTTAAACCTCCTGGTTCGCACAGGTTGCCAATTTGGCAGAGGATGAAAGGGAAGAGGGAGAACCAAAGAGAGAGTAGCTGTTAGACATTTGGACCGGCACATATCACTGTAATTTGCCGGCAGGAAGAAGAATTAACCAAAGTCTCAGCCACCCACTGGGAACCAGTATAGGTCCCGAACCAAAATTTTGGACTTGCGGTCTGCTCACCAAAAACGAGTTGATAAATGGAGCTCAGGGGTACAGCAATTCACAAACTGGCCGAGTAATAAAGGACAACTATCGTCCAAAAATCTGTTGAGGGAAGGCAACTAGGCACACCTGAAAGCGAGGCAGAATAGCAGGAAACAGATTTCAAGAGGTACGTTGGAATCGCCTTTAAAGCACAGGAAGAGGGGCACAACTTCGACAATGATGCACTTGGCCAAAAAGGGCGTATGCGTTTTCTCCTGAATATATTCAGGAGAAAACGCATACGCCCTTTTTGGCCAAGCAAGCAAGCGGGCAATGCAAATCTGCACTACAAAGAAGTATCACTTCCCACCGGTCAAAAGGGACATCCACAAAATGTGTAAAAACCAGAAAGGCAAGACAGGCCCTGGAGAACAAGGAGCCTTGTTATGCTGATGGGCGGGATGTAAATTGCCAACTGCCTCACTGGAGGAGTGCATTGTGTTCCCAAAAACAAGTAAACAACAGACCTACAGAGCCAAGGGCACTTCCAGTCTAGGGAATATACCTTGGGAAAACTGAAAATGAATAAGACAGAGCCACCCCAAAATTTAGGGCGGCACTGCTTACAAGGACCTCAACTTGGGTACACCTCAAACATCCCAGGAAATATAAAAATGGTTCAGAAAATTGTGGTACTTACGTACGATGGAATATCCCTCAGCCATGAAATCAATGTCATAAGACCAGTAGCAGCAAAATGGGTGGATTCAGGTACGATGATTCTAAGTGAAATAAGTCACAGAGAAAAAGAAACTTATCATAAGATATCACTTATGAAGATCCTGTAAACATGGCTACACTTGAACTGAGTTAGGAAAGAGAACAGTGTCTCACATTTAGAAAACACTCTTATGCCTGCTTAAGGGGGAAGGAGAGGTGGGGTGATGCATAAAACCAGAGTTTGATATAAGCACAGGTACCGTTCCAAAAACCAACTATGGAATAGACAAGACCTACACCTTCCTCAGTGAAAGGGACTCAAAACCCCATATTTCTCGCAGAGGAATATATCTGACTAGTAAGAATCTTAAAACCTATGTATTGATATGTCTCCGTAAGGGAATCAAGTGTGTCTAGACTGGCATAAACATGGCAGCGAGAATCAGCTCAAACCCACTATAAAAAGGAATTTCAAAAACAAAACAAAAAAACTGGGAAATTCTTTACAATTCCTTCAGGGTCTCTGATGAAACCTGGAATGACCCTATCTACAACGACAGCTGGATGTGGCATAAGTCTGGACGCTTGGGACTGAGAGGATTGGTGAGATTGGGTGAGCAAATGCAGACCCTTTAAAGCACAAATGCCTGGCACCCATTCCATGGGTACCAACTCTCCAGGTTGAAGGGAATATTACTACAGCTATAACATGTACGGGAAACCTAGAGAACGGACACACTGTGAATACGAAAGGTTTCTAAAACTCAACGAATAGTCCCTCTCCTGGTGCTCCAGTTTGACTTTCCATCTGCTTTACTACCAACCTCCCAACTTTGAGAGACAGCCCCTTTAACCTCCTGGTTCGCACAGGTTGCCTATTTGGCAGAGCATGAAAGGGAAGAGGGACAACCAATGAGAGAGTAGCAGTTAGGCATTTGGACGGGCACATATTACTGTAATTTCCCGGCAGGAAGAAGAATTAACCAAAGTCTCAGCCCCCCACCGGGAACCAGTATAGGTCCTGAACCTAAATTTTGGACTTGCCGTCAGCTTACCGAAAACGAGTTGAAAAATGGAGCTAACGGGCACAGCAATTCACAAACTGTCCAAGTAATAAAGGACAACTATCGTCCAAAAATCTGTTCAGGGAAGGCAATGAGGCCGACTTGAAAGCGAGGCAGAATAGCAGGAAACAGATTTCAAGAGGTACGTTGGAATCGCCATTAAAGCACAGGAAGAGGGGCACAACTTCGACAATGATGCACTTGGCCAAAAAGGGCGTATGCGTTTTCTCCTGAATATATTCAGGAGAAAACGCATACGCCCTTTTTGGCCAAGCAAGCAAGCGGGCAATGCAAATCTGCACTACAAAGAAGTATCACTTCCCACCGGTCAAAAGGGACATCCACAAAATGTGTAAAAACCAGAAAGACAAGACAGGCCCTGGAGAACAGGGAGCCTTGTTATGCTGATTGGCGGGATGTAAATTGCCAACAGCCTCTCTGTAGGTGTGCATTGTGTTCCCTAAAACAAGTAAACAACAGAGCTACAGAGCCAAGGGCACTTCCAGTCTAGGGAATATACCTTGGGAAAACTGAAAATCAATAAGACAGAGCCACCCCAAAATTTAGGGCTGCACTGCTTACAAGGACCTCAACTTGGGTACACCTTAAATATCCCAGGAAATATAAAAATGGTTCAAAAAATTGTGGTACTTACGTACGATGGAATATCCCTCAGCCATGAAATCAATGTCATAAGACCAGTAGCAGCAAAATGGGTGGATTCAGGTACGATGATCCTAAGTGAAATAAGTCACACAGAAAAAGAAACTTATCATAAGATATCACTTATGAAGATCCTGTAAACATGGCTACACTTGAACTGAGTTAGGAAAGAGAACAGTGTCTCACATTTAGAAAACACTCTTATGCCTGCTTAAGGGGGAAGGAGAGGTGGGGTGATGCATAAAACCAGAGTTTGATATAAGCACAGGTACGGTTCCAAAAACCAACTATGGAATAGACAAGACCTACACCTTCCTCAGTGAAAGGGACTCAAAACCCCATATTTCCCGCAGAGGAATATATCTGACTAGTAAGAATCTTAAAACCTATGTATTGATATGTCTCCGTAAGGGAATCAACTGTGTCTAGACTGGCATAAACATGGCAGCGAGAATCAGCTCAAACCCACTATAAAAACGAACTTCAAAAACAAAACAAAAAAACTGGGAAATTCTTTACAATTCCTTCAGGGTCTCTGATGAAACCTGGAATGACCATCTCTACAACGACAGCTGGATGTGGCATAAGGCTGGACACTTGGGACTGAGAGGATTGGTGAGATTGGGTGAGCAAATGCAGACTCTTTAAAGCAATAATGCATGGCACCCATTCCATGGGTCCCAACTCTCCAGGTTGAAGGGAATATTACTACAGTTATAACATGTACGGGAAACCTAGAGAACGAACACAGTGTGAATACGAAAGGTTTCTAAAACTCAACGAATAGTCCCTCTTCTGGTGCTCCGGTTTGACTTTCCATCTGCTTTACTATCAACCTCCCAAATTGGAGAGACAGCCCCTTTAACCTCCTGGTTCGCACAGGTTGCCAATTTGGCAGAGGATGAAAGGGAAGAGGGAGAACCAATGAGAGAGTAGCTGTTAGGCATTTGGACGGGCACATATCACTGTAATTTCCTGGCAGGAAGAAGAATTAAGCAAAGTCTCAGCCACCCACCGGGAACCAGTATAGGTCCCGAACCAAAATTTTGGACTTGCGGTCAGCTCACCAAAAACGAGTTGAAAAATGGAGCTCAGGGGCACAGCAATTCACAAACTGGCCGAGTAATAAAGGACAACTATCGTCCAAAAATCTGTTGAGGGAAGGCAACGAGGCGGACTTGAAAGCGAGGCAGAATAGCAGGAAACAGATTTCAAGAGGTACGTTGGAATCGCCTTTAAAGCACAGGAAGAGGGGCACAACTTCGAAAATGATGCACTTGGCCAAAAAGGGCGTATGCGTTTTCTCCTGAATATATCAAGAGAAAACGCATACGCCCTTTTTGGCCAAGCAAGCAAGCGGGCAATGCAAATCTGCACTACAAAGAAGTATCACTTCCCACTGGTCAAAAGGGACATCCACAAAATGTGTAAAAACCAGAAAGGCAAGACAGGCACTTGAGAACAAGGAGCCTTCTTATGCTGATGGGCGGGATGTAAATTGCCAACTGCCTCTCTGGAGGAGTGCATTGTGTTCCCTAAAACAAGTAAAGAACAGAGCTACAGAGCCAAGGGCACTTCCAGTCTAGGGAATATACCTTGGGAAAACTGAAAATCAATAAGACAGAGCCACCCCAAAATTTAGGGCTGCACTGCTTACAAGGACCTCAACTTGGGTACACCTTAAATATCCCAGGAAATATAAAAATTGTTCAAAAAATTGTGGTACTTACGTACGATGGAATATCCCTCAGCCATGAAGTCAATGTCATAAGACCAGTAGCAGCAAAATGGGTGGATTCAGGTACGATGTTCCTAAGTGAAATAAGTCACACAGAAAAAGAAACTTATCATAAGATATCACTTAAGAAGATCCTGTAAACTTGGCTACACTTGAACTGAGTTAGGAAAGAGAACAGTGTCTCACATTTAGAAAACACTCTTATGCCTGCTTAAGGGGGAAGGAGAGGTGGGGTGATGCATAAAACCAGAGTTTGATATAAGCACAGGTACCGTTCCAAAAACCAACTATGGAATAGACAAGACCTACACCTTCCTCAGTGAAAGGGACTCAAAACCCCATATTTCCCGCAGAGGAATATATCTGACTAGTAAGAATCTTAAAACCTATGTATTGATATGTCTTCGTAAGGGAATCAAGTGTGTCTAGACTGGCATAAACATGGCAGCGAGAATCAGCTCAAACCCACTATAAAAAGGAATTTCAAAAACAAAACAAAAGAACTGGGAAAATCTTTACAATTCCTTCAGGGTCTCTGATGAAACCTGAAATGACCCTATCTACAACGACAGCTGGATGTGGCATAAGGCTGGACACTTGGGACTGAGAAGATTGGTGAGATTGGGTGAGCAAATGCAGACCCTTTAAAGCAATAATGCATGGCACCCATTCCATGGGTCCCAACTCTCCAGGTTGAAGGGAATATTACTACAGCTATAACATGTACAGGAAACCTAGAGAACGGACACAGTGTGAATACGAAAGGTTTCTAAAACTCAATGAATAGTCCCTCTCCTGGTGCTCCGGTTTGACTTTCCATCTGCTTTACTATCAACCTCACAACTTGGAGAGACAGCCCCTATAACCTCCTGGTTCGCACAGGTTGCCAATTTGGCAGAGGATGAAAGGGAAGAGGGAGAACCAATGAGAGAGTAGCTGTTAGGCATTTGGATGGGCACATATCAATCTAACATCCCGGCAGGAAGAAGAATTAACCAAAGTCTCAGCCACCCACCGGGAACCAGTATAGGTCCTGAACCAAAATTTTGGACTTGCGGTCAGATCACCAAAAACGAGTTGAAAAATGGAGCTCAGGGGCACAGCAATTCACAAACTGGCCGAGTAATAAAGGACAACTATCGTCCAAAAAACTGTTGAGGGAAGGCAACGAGGCGGACTTGAAAGCGAGGCAGAATACCAGGAAACAGATTTCAAGAGGTAGGTTGGAACCGCCTTTAAAGCACAGGAAGAGGGGCACATCTTCCACAATGATGCACTTGGCCAAAAAGGGCGTATGCGTTTTCTCCTGAATATATTCAGGAGAAAACGCATACGCCCTTTATGGCCAAGCAAGCAAGCGGGCAATGTAAATCTGCACTACAAAGAAGTATCACTTCCCACCGGTCAAAAGGGACATCCACAAAATATGTAAAAACCAGAAAGGCAAGACAGGCCCTGGAGAACAGGGAGCCTTGTTATGCTGATGGGTGGGATGTAAATTGCCAACTGCCTCTCTGGAGGAGTGCATTGTGTTCCCTAAAACAAGTAAACAACAGAGCTACAGAGCCAAGGGCACTTCCAGTCTAGGGAATATACCTTGGGAAAACTGAAAATCAATAAGACAGAGCCATCCCAAAATTTAGGGCTGCACTGCTAACAAGGACCTCAACTTGGGTACACCTTAAATATCCCAGGAAATATAAAAATGGTTCAGAAAATTGTGGTACTTACGTACGATGGAATATCCTTCAGCCATGAAATCAATGTCATAAGACCAGTAGAAACAAAATGGGTGGATTCAGGTACGATGATTCTAAGTGAAATAAGTCACACAGAAAAAGAAACTTATCATAAGATATCACTTATGAAGATCCTGTAAACATGGCTACAGTTGAATTGAGTTAGGAAAGAGAACACTGTCTCACATTTAGAAAACACTCTTATGCCTGCTTAAGGGGGAAGGAGAGGTGGGGTGATGCATAAAACCAGAGTTTGATATAAGCACAGGTACCGTTCCAAAAACCAATTATGGAATAGACAAGACCTACACCTTCCTCAGTGAAAGGGAATCAAAACCCCATATTTCCCGCAGAGGAATATATCTGACTAGTAAGAATCTTAAAACCTATGTATTGATATGTCTCCGTAAGGGAATCAAGTGTGTCTAGACTGGCATAAACATGGCAGCGAGAATCAGCTCAAACCCACTATAAAAAGGAATTTCAAAACAAAACAAAAAAACTGGGAAATTCTTTACAATTCCTTCAGGGTCTCTGATGAAACCTGGAATGACCCTATCTACAACGACAGCTGGATGTGGCATAAGGCTGGACACTTGGGACTGAGACGATTGGTGAGATTGGGTGAGCAAATGCAGACTCTTTAAATCACAAATGCCTGGCACCCATTCCATGGGTCCCAACTCTCCATGTTGAAGGGAATATTACTACAGCTATAACATGTACGGGAAACCTAGAGAAGAGACACACTGTGAATACGAAAGGTTTCTAAAACTCAACGAATAGTCCCTCTCCTGGTGCTCAGGTTTGACTTTCCATCTGCTTTACTATCAACCTCCCAACTTGGAGAGACATCCCGTTTAACCTCCTGGTTCGCACAGGTTGCCAATTTGGCAGAGGATGAAAGGGTAGAGGGAGAACCAATGAGCGAGTGGCTGTTAGGCATTTGGACGGGCACATATCACTGTAATTTCCCGGCAGGAAGAAGAATTAACCAAAGTCTCAGCCACCCACCGGGAACCAGTATAGGTCGTGAACCAAAATTTTGACCTTGCGGTCAGCTCACCAAAAACGAGTTGAAAAATGGAGCTCAGGGGCACAGCAGTTCACAAAATGGCCGAGTAATAAAGGACAACTGTCGTCCAAAAATCTGTTGAGGGAAGGCAACGAGGCAGACTTGAAAGCGAGGGAGAATAGCAGGAAACAGATTTCAAGAGGTACGTTGGAATCGCCTTTAAAGCACAGGAAGAGGGGTACAACTTCGACAATGATGCACTTGGCCAAAAAGGGCGTGTGCTTTTTCTCCTGAATATATTCAGGAGAAAACGCATACGACCTTTTTGGCCAAGCAAGCAAGTGGGCAATGCAAATCTGCACTACAAAGAAGTATCACTTCCCACTGGTCAAAACGGACATCCACAATATGTGTAAAAACCAGAAAGGCAAGACAGGCCCTGGAGAACAGGGAGCCTTGTTATGCTGATGGGCGGGATGTAAATTGCCAACTGCCTCTCTGGGGGAGTACATTGTGTTCCCTAAAACAAGTAAAGAACAGAGCTACAGAGCCAAGGGCACTTCCAGTCTAGGGAATATACCTTGGGAAAACTGAAAATCAATAAGACAGAGCCACCCCAAAATTTAGGGCTGCACTGCTTACAAGGACCTCAACTTGGGTACAACTTAAATATCCCAGGAAATATAAAAATGGTTCAAAAAATTGTGGTACGTATGTACGATGCAATATCCCTCAGCCATGAAATCAATGTCATAAGACCAGTAGCAGCAAAATGGGTGGATTCAGGGACGATGATTCTAAGTGAAATAAGTCACAGAGAAAAAGAAACTTATCATTAGATATTACTTATGAAGATCCTGTAAACATTGCTATACTTGAACTGAGTTAGGAAAGAGAACAGTGTCTCACATTTAGAAAACACTCTTATGCCTGCTTAAGGGGGAAGGAGAGGTGGGGTGATGCATAAAACCAGAGTTTGATATAAGCACAGGTACCGTTCCAAAAACCAACTGTGGAATAGACAAGACCTACACCTTCCTCAGTGAAAGGGACTCAAAACCCCATATTTCCCGCAGAGGAATATATCTGACTAGTAAGAGTCTGAAAACCTATGTATTGATATGTCTCCGTAAGAGAATCAAGTGTGTCTAGTCTGGCATAAACATGGCAGCGACAATCAGCTCAAACCCACTATAAAAAGGAATTTCAAAAACAAAACAAAAAAACTGGGAAATTCTTTACAATTCCTTCAGGGTCTCTGATGAAACCTGGAATGACCCTATCTACAACGACAGCTGGATGTGGCATAAGGCTGGACGCTTGGGACTAGGAGGATTGGTGAGATTGGTTGAGCAAATGCAGTCCCTTAAAGCAATAATGCATGGCACCCATTCCATGGGTCCCACTCTCCAGGTTGAAGGGAATATTACTACATTTTTAACATGTACGGGAAACCTAGAGAGCGGACACACTGTGAATACGAAAGGTTTCTAAAACTCAACGAATAGTCCCTCTCCTGGTGCTCCGGTTTGACATTCCATCTGCTTTACTATCAACCTCCCAACTTGGAGAGACAACCCCTTTAACCTCCTGGTTCGCACAGGTTGCCAATTTGGCAGAGGATGAAAGGGAAGAGGGAGAACCAATGAGAGAGTAGCAGTTAGGCATTTGGACGGGCACATATCACTTTAATTTCCCGGCAGGAAGAAGAATTAACCAAAGTCTCAGCCCCCCACCAGGAAGCAGTATAGGTCCTGAACCAAAATTTTGGACTTGAGGTCAGCTCACCAAAAACGAGTTGAAAAATGGAGCTCAGGGGCACAGCAATTCACAAACTGGCCGAGTAATAAAGGACAACTATCATCCAAAAATCTGTTGAGGGAAGGCAACGAGGCGGATTTGAAAGCGAGGCAGAATAGCAGGAAACAGATTTCAAGAGGTACGTTGGAATCGCCTTTAAAGCACAGGAAGAGGGGCACAACTTCGACAATGATGCACTTGGCCAAAAAGGGCGTATGCGTTTCCTCCTGAATATATTCAGGAGAAAACACATACGCCCTTTATGGCCAAGCAAGCAAGCGGGCAATGCAAATCTGCACTACAAAGACGTATCACTTCCCACTGGTCAAAGGGACATCCACAAAATGTGTAAAAACCAGAAAGGCAAGACAGGCCCTGGAGAACAGGGAGCCTTGTTATGCTGATGGGCGGGATGTAAATTGCCTACTGCCTGTCTGGAGGAGTGCATTGTGTTCCCTAAAACAAGTAAACAACAGAGCTACAGAGCCAAGGGCACTTCCAGTGTAGGGAATATTCCTTGGGAAAACAGAAAATCAATAAGACAGAGCCACCCGAAAATTTAGGGCTGCACTGCTTACAAGGACATCAACTTGGGTTCACCTTAAATATCCCAGGAAATATAAAAATGGTTCAAAAAATTGTGGTACTTACGTACGATGGAATATCCCTCAGCCATGAAATCAATGTCATAAGACCAGTAGCAGCAAAATGGGTGCATTCAGGTACGATGATTCTAAGTGAAATAAGTCACACAGAAAAAGAAACTTATCATAAGATATCACTTATGAAGATCTTGTAAACATGGCTACACTTGAACTGAGTTAGGAAAGAGAACAGTGTCTCACATTTAGAAAACACTCTTATGCCTGCTCAAGGGGGAAGTAGAGGTGGGGTGATGCATAAAACCAGAGTTTGATATAAGCACAGGTACCGTTCCAAAAACCAACTATGGAATAGACAAGACCTACACCTTCCTCAGTGAAAGGGACTCAAAACCCCATATTTCCCGCAGAGGAATATATCTGACTAGTAAGAATCTTAAAACCTATGTATTGATATGTCTCCGTAAGGGAATCAAGTGTGTCTAGACTGGCATAAACATGGCAGCGAGAATCAGCTCAAACCCACTATAAAAAGGAATTTCAAAAACAAAACACAAAAACTGGGAAATTCTTTACAATTCCTTCAGGGTCTCTGATGAAACCTGGAATGACCCTATCTACAACGACAGCTGCATGTGGCATAAGGCTGGACACTTGGGACTGAGAGGATTGGTGAGATTGGGTGAGCAAATGCAGACCCTTTAAAGCAATAATGCATGGCACCCATTCCATGGGTCCCAACTCTCCAGGTTGAAGGGAATATTACTACAGTTATAACATGTACGGGAAACCTAGAGAACGGACACACTGTGAATACGAAAGGTTTCTAAAACTCAACGAATAGTCCCTCTCCTGGTGCTCCGGTTTGACTTTCCATCTGCTTTACTATCAGCCTCCTAACTTGGAGAGACAGCCCCTTTAACCTCCTGGTTCGCACAGGTTGCCAATTTGGCAGAGGATGAAAGGGAAGAGGGAGAACCAATGAGAGAGTAGCTGTTAGGCATTTGGACGGGCAAATATCACTGTAATTTCCCGGCAGGAAGAAGAATTAAGCAAAAACTCAGCCACCCTCCGGAACCAGTATAGGTCCTGAACCAAAATTTCGGACTTGCGGTCAGCTCACCAAAAACGAGTTGAAAAATGGAGCTCAGGGGCACAGCAATTCACAAACTGGCTGAGCAATAAAGGACAACTATCGTCCCAAAATCTGTTGAGGGAAGGCAACGAGGCAGACTTGAAAGCGAGGCAGAATAGCAGGAAACAGATTTCAAGAGGTACGTTGGAATCGCCTTTTAAGCACAGGAAGAGGAGCACAACTTCGAAAATGATGCACTTGGCCAAAAAGGGCGTATGCATTTTCTCCTGAATATATTCAGGAGAAAACGCATACGCCCTTATTGGCCAAGCAAGCAAGCGGTCAATGCAAATCTGCACTACAAAGGAGTATCACTTCCCACCGGTCAAAAGGGACATCCACAAAATGTGTAAAAACCAGAAAGGCAAGACAGGCCCTGGAGAACAGGGAGCCTTGTTATGCTGATGGGCGGGATGTAAATTGCCAACTGCCTCTCTGGAGGAGTGCATTGTGTTCCCTAAAACAAGTAAACAACATAGCTACAGAGCCAAGGGCACTTTCAGTCTAGGGAATATACCTTGGGAAAACTGAAAATCAATAAGACAGAGCCACCCCAAAATTTAGGGCTGCACTGCTTACAAGGACCTCAACTTGGATACACTTTAAGTATCCCAGGAAATATAAAAATGGTTCAAAAAATTGTGGTACTTACGTACGATGGAATATCCCTCAGCCATGAAATCATTGTCAGAAGACCAGTAGCAGCAAAATGGGTGGATTCAGGTACGATGATTCTAAGTGAAATACGTCACAGAGAAAAAGAATCATATCATAAGATATCAATTATGAAGATCCTATAAACATGGCTACACTTGAACTGAGTTAGGAAAGAGAACAGTGTCTTACATTTAGAAAACACTCTTATGCCTGCTTAAGGGGGAAGGAGAGGTGGGGTGATGCATAAAACCAGAGTTTGATATAAGCACAGGTACCATTCCAAAAACCAACTATGGAATAGACAAGACCTACACCTTCCTCAGTGAAAGGGACTCAAAACCCCATATTTCCCGCAGAGGAATATATCTGACTAGTAAGAATCTTAAAACCTATGTATTGATATGTCTCCGTAAGGGAATCAAGTGTGTCTAGACTGGCATAAACATGGCAGCGAGAATCAGCTCAAACCCACTATAAAAAGGAATTTCAAAAACAAAACAAAAAAACTGGGAAATTCTTTACAATTCCTTCAGGGTCTCTGATGAAACCTGGAATGACCATATCTACAACGACAGCTGGATGTGGCATAAAGAGGGACACTTGGGACTGAGACGATTGGTGAGATTGGGTGAGCAAATGCAGACCCTATAAAGCACAAATGCCTGGCACACATTCCATGGGTCCCAACTCTCCAGGTTGAAGGGAATATTACTACAGCTATAACATGTACGGGAAACCTAGAGAACGGACACACTGTGAATACGAAAGGTTTCTAAAACTCAACGAATAGTCCCTCTCCTGGTGCTCCGGTTTGACTTTCCATCTGCTTTACCATCAAGCTCCCAGCTTGGAGAGACAGCCCCTTAAACCTCCTGGTTCGCACAGGTTGCCAATTTGGCAGAGGATGAAAGGGAAGAGGGAGAACCAAAGAGAGAGTAGCTGTTAGACATTTGGACCGGCACATATCACTGTAATTTGCCGGCAGGAAGAAGAATTAACCAAAGTCTCAGCCACCCACTGGGAACCAGTATAGGTCCCGAACCAAAATTTTGGACTTGCGGTCTGCTCACCAAAAACGAGTTGATAAATGGAGCTCAGGGGTACAGCAATTCACAAACTGGCCGAGTAATAAAGGACAACTATCGTCCAAAAATCTGTTGAGGGAAGGCAACTAGGCACACCTGAAAGCGAGGCAGAATAGCAGGAAACAGATTTCAAGAGGTACGTTGGAATCGCCTTTAAAGCACAGGAAGAGGGGCACAACTTCGACAATGATGCACTTGGCCAAAAAGGGCGTATGCGTTTTCTCCTGAATATATTCAGGAGAAAACGCATACGCCCTTTTTGGCCAAGCAAGCAAGCGGGCAATGCAAATCTGCACTACAAAGAAGTATCACTTCCCACCGGTCAAAAGGGACATCCACAAAATGTGTAAAAACCAGAAAGGCAAGACAGGCCCTGGAGAACAAGGAGCCTTGTTATGCTGATGGGCGGGATGTAAATTGCCAACTGCCTCACTGGAGGAGTGCATTGTGTTCCCAAAAACAAGTAAACAACAGACCTACAGAGCCAAGGGCACTTCCAGTCTAGGGAATATACCTTGGGAAAACTGAAAATGAATAAGACAGAGCCACCCCAAAATTTAGGGCGGCACTGCTTACAAGGACCTCAACTTGGGTACACCTCAAACATCCCAGGAAATATAAAAATGGTTCAGAAAATTGTGGTACTTACGTACGATGGAATATCCCTCAGCCATGAAATCAATGTCATAAGACCAGTAGCAGCAAAATGGGTGGATTCAGGTACGATGATTCTAAGTGAAATAAGTCACAGAGAAAAAGAAACTTATCATAAGATATCACTTATGAAGATCCTGTAAACATGGCTACACTTGAACTGAGTTAGGAAAGAGAACAGTGTCTCACATTTAGAAAACACTCTTATGCCTGCTTAAGGGGGAAGGAGAGGTGGGGTGATGCATAAAACCAGAGTTTGATATAAGCACAGGTACCGTTCCAAAAACCAACTATGGAATAGACAAGACCTACACCTTCCTCAGTGAAAGGGACTCAAAACCCCATATTTCTCGCAGAGGAATATATCTGACTAGTAAGAATCTTAAAACCTATGTATTGATATGTCTCCGTAAGGGAATCAAGTGTGTCTAGACTGGCATAAACATGGCAGCGAGAATCAGCTCAAACCCACTATAAAAAGGAATTTCAAAAACAAAACAAAAAAACTGGGAAATTCTTTACAATTCCTTCAGGGTCTCTGATGAAACCTGGAATGACCCTATCTACAACGACAGCTGGATGTGGCATAAGTCTGGACGCTTGGGACTGAGAGGATTGGTGAGATTGGGTGAGCAAATGCAGACCCTTTAAAGCACAAATGCCTGGCACCCATTCCATGGGTACCAACTCTCCAGGTTGAAGGGAATATTACTACAGCTATAACATGTACGGGAAACCTAGAGAACGGACACACTGTGAATACGAAAGGTTTCTAAAACTCAACGAATAGTCCCTCTCCTGGTGCTCCAGTTTGACTTTCCATCTGCTTTACTACCAACCTCCCAACTTTGAGAGACAGCCCCTTTAACCTCCTGGTTCGCACAGGTTGCCTATTTGGCAGAGCATGAAAGGGAAGAGGGACAACCAATGAGAGAGTAGCAGTTAGGCATTTGGACGGGCACATATTACTGTAATTTCCCGGCAGGAAGAAGAATTAACCAAAGTCTCAGCCCCCCACCGGGAACCAGTATAGGTCCTGAACCTAAATTTTGGACTTGCCGTCAGCTTACCGAAAACGAGTTGAAAAATGGAGCTAACGGGCACAGCAATTCACAAACTGTCCAAGTAATAAAGGACAACTATCGTCCAAAAATCTGTTCAGGGAAGGCAATGAGGCCGACTTGAAAGCGAGGCAGAATAGCAGGAAACAGATTTCAAGAGGTACGTTGGAATCGCCATTAAAGCACAGGAAGAGGGGCACAACTTCGACAATGATGCACTTGGCCAAAAAGGGCGTATGCGTTTTCTCCTGAATATATTCAGGAGAAAACGCATACGCCCTTTTTGGCCAAGCAAGCAAGCGGGCAATGCAAATCTGCACTACAAAGAAGTATCACTTCCCACCGGTCAAAAGGGACATCCACAAAATGTGTAAAAACCAGAAAGACAAGACAGGCCCTGGAGAACAGGGAGCCTTGTTATGCTGATTGGCGGGATGTAAATTGCCAACAGCCTCTCTGTAGGTGTGCATTGTGTTCCCTAAAACAAGTAAACAACAGAGCTACAGAGCCAAGGGCACTTCCAGTCTAGGGAATATACCTTGGGAAAACTGAAAATCAATAAGACAGAGCCACCCCAAAATTTAGGGCTGCACTGCTTACAAGGACCTCAACTTGGGTACACCTTAAATATCCCAGGAAATATAAAAATGGTTCAAAAAATTGTGGTACTTACGTACGATGGAATATCCCTCAGCCATGAAATCAATGTCATAAGACCAGTAGCAGCAAAATGGGTGGATTCAGGTACGATGATCCTAAGTGAAATAAGTCACACAGAAAAAGAAACTTATCATAAGATATCACTTATGAAGATCCTGTAAACATGGCTACACTTGAACTGAGTTAGGAAAGAGAACAGTGTCTCACATTTAGAAAACACTCTTATGCCTGCTTAAGGGGGAAGGAGAGGTGGGGTGATGCATAAAACCAGAGTTTGATATAAGCACAGGTACGGTTCCAAAAACCAACTATGGAATAGACAAGACCTACACCTTCCTCAGTGAAAGGGACTCAAAACCCCATATTTCCCGCAGAGGAATATATCTGACTAGTAAGAATCTTAAAACCTATGTATTGATATGTCTCCGTAAGGGAATCAACTGTGTCTAGACTGGCATAAACATGGCAGCGAGAATCAGCTCAAACCCACTATAAAAACGAACTTCAAAAACAAAACAAAAAAACTGGGAAATTCTTTACAATTCCTTCAGGGTCTCTGATGAAACCTGGAATGACCATCTCTACAACGACAGCTGGATGTGGCATAAGGCTGGACACTTGGGACTGAGAGGATTGGTGAGATTGGGTGAGCAAATGCAGACTCTTTAAAGCAATAATGCATGGCACCCATTCCATGGGTCCCAACTCTCCAGGTTGAAGGGAATATTACTACAGTTATAACATGTACGGGAAACCTAGAGAACGAACACAGTGTGAATACGAAAGGTTTCTAAAACTCAACGAATAGTCCCTCTTCTGGTGCTCCGGTTTGACTTTCCATCTGCTTTACTATCAACCTCCCAAATTGGAGAGACAGCCCCTTTAACCTCCTGGTTCGCACAGGTTGCCAATTTGGCAGAGGATGAAAGGGAAGAGGGAGAACCAATGAGAGAGTAGCTGTTAGGCATTTGGACGGGCACATATCACTGTAATTTCCTGGCAGGAAGAAGAATTAAGCAAAGTCTCAGCCACCCACCGGGAACCAGTATAGGTCCCGAACCAAAATTTTGGACTTGCGGTCAGCTCACCAAAAACGAGTTGAAAAATGGAGCTCAGGGGCACAGCAATTCACAAACTGGCCGAGTAATAAAGGACAACTATCGTCCAAAAATCTGTTGAGGGAAGGCAACGAGGCGGACTTGAAAGCGAGGCAGAATAGCAGGAAACAGATTTCAAGAGGTACGTTGGAATCGCCTTTAAAGCACAGGAAGAGGGGCACAACTTCGAAAATGATGCACTTGGCCAAAAAGGGCGTATGCGTTTTCTCCTGAATATATCAAGAGAAAACGCATACGCCCTTTTTGGCCAAGCAAGCAAGCGGGCAATGCAAATCTGCACTACAAAGAAGTATCACTTCCCACTGGTCAAAAGGGACATCCACAAAATGTGTAAAAACCAGAAAGGCAAGACAGGCACTTGAGAACAAGGAGCCTTCTTATGCTGATGGGCGGGATGTAAATTGCCAACTGCCTCTCTGGAGGAGTGCATTGTGTTCCCTAAAACAAGTAAAGAACAGAGCTACAGAGCCAAGGGCACTTCCAGTCTAGGGAATATACCTTGGGAAAACTGAAAATCAATAAGACAGAGCCACCCCAAAATTTAGGGCTGCACTGCTTACAAGGACCTCAACTTGGGTACACCTTAAATATCCCAGGAAATATAAAAATTGTTCAAAAAATTGTGGTACTT
Source organism: Hyperoodon ampullatus (assembly GCF_949752795.1). NCBI lineage: Eukaryota > Metazoa > Chordata > Mammalia > Artiodactyla > Ziphiidae > Hyperoodon > Hyperoodon ampullatus. Next base: position 39,966 of record NW_027640409.1, on the reverse strand, counting down.
ACGTACGATGGAATATCCCTCAGCCATGAAGTCAATGTCATAAGACCAGTAGCAGCAAAATGGGTGGATTCAGGTACGATGATCCTAAGTGAAATAAGTCACACAGAAAAAGAAACTTATCATAAGATATCACTTAAGAAGATCCTGTAAACTTGGCTACACTTGAACTGAGTTAGGAAAGAGAACAGTGTCTCACATTTAGAAAACACTCTTATGCCTGCTTAAGGGGGAAGGAGAGGTGGGGTGATGCATAAAACCAGAGTTTGATATAAGCACAGGTACCGTTCCAAAAACCAACTATGGAATAGACAAGACCTACACCTTCCTCAGTGAAAGGGACTCAAAACCCCATATTTCCCGCAGAGGAATATATCTGACTAGTAAGAATCTTAAAACCTATGTATTGATATGTCTTCGTAAGGGAATCAAGTGTGTCTAGACTGGCATAAACATGGCAGCGAGAATCAGCTCAAACCCACTATAAAAAGGAATTTCAAAAACAAAACAAAAGAACTGGGAAAATCTTTACAATTCCTTCAGGGTCTCTGATGAAACCTGAAATGACCCTATCTACAACGACAGCTGGATGTGGCATAAGGCTGGACACTTGGGACTGAGAAGATTGGTGAGATTGGGTGAGCAAATGCAGACCCTTTAAAGCAATAATGCATGGCACCCATTCCATGGGTCCCAACTCTCCAGGTTGAAGGGAATATTACTACAGCTATAACATGTACAGGAAACCTAGAGAACGGACACAGTGTGAATACGAAAGGTTTCTAAAACTCAATGAATAGTCCCTCTCCTGGTGCTCCGGTTGGACTTTCCATCTGCTTTACTATCAACCTCACAACTTGGAGAGACAGCCCCTATAACCTCCTGGTTCGCACAGGTTGCCAATTTGGCAGAGGATGAAAGGGAAGAGGGAGAACCAATGAGAGAGTAGCTGTTAGGCATTTGGATGGGCACATATCAATCTAACATCCCGGCAGGAAGAAGAATTAACCAAAGTCTCAGCCACCCACCGGGAACCAGTATAGGTCCTGAACCAAAATTTTGGACTTGCGGTCAGATCACCAAAAACGAGTTGAAAAATGGAGCTCAGGGGCACAGCAATTCACAAACTGGCCGAGTAATAAAGGACAACTATCGTCCAAAAATCTGTTGAGGGAAGGCAACGAGGCGGACTTGAATGCGAGGCAGAATAGCAGGAAACAGATTTCAAGAGGTACGTTGGAATCGCCTTTAAAGCACAGGAAGAGGGGCACAACTTCGACAATGATGCACTTGGCCAAAAAGGGCGTATGCGTTTTCTCCTGAATATATTCAGGAGAAAACGCATACGCCCTTTTTGGCCAAGCAAGCAAGCGGGCAATGCAAATCTGCACTACAAAGAAGTATCACTTCCCACCGGTCAAAAGGGACATCCACAAAATGTGTAAAAACCAGAAAGGCAAGACAGGCCCTGGAGAACAGGGAGCCTTGTTATGCTGATGGGCGGGATGTAAATTGCCAACTGCCTCTCTGGAGGAGTGCATTGTGTTCCCTAAAACAAGTAAAGAACAGAGCTACAGAGCCAAGGGCACTTCCAGTCTAGGGAATATACCTTGGGAAAACTGAAAATCAATAATACAGAGCCAGCCCAAAATTTAGGGCTGCACTGCTTACAACGACCTCAAAATGGGTACACCTTAAATATCCCAGGAAATATAAAAATGGTTCAAAAAATTGTGGTACTTACGTACGATGGAATATCCCTCAGCCATGAAATCAATGTCATAATACCAGTAGCAGCAAAATGGGTGGATTCAGGTACGATGATTCTAAGTGAAATAAGTCACAGAGAAAAAGAAACTTATCATAAGATATCACTTATGAAGATCCTGTAAACATGGCTACACTTGAACTGAGTTAGGAAAGAGAACAGTGTCTCACATTTAGAAAACACTCTTATGCCTGCTTAAGGGGGAAGGAGAGGTGGGGTGATGCATAAAACCAGAGTTTGATATAAGCACAGGTTCCGTTCCAAAAACCAACTATGGAATAGACAAGACCTACACCTTCCTCAGTGAAAGGGACTCAAAACCCCATATTTCCCGCAGAGGAATATATCTGACTAGTAAGAATCTTAAAACCTATGTATTGATATGTCTCCGTGAGGGAATCAAGTGTGTCTAGACTGGCATAAACATGGCAGCGAGAATCAGCTCAAACCCACTATAAAAAGGAATTTCAAAAACAAAACAAAAAAACTGGGAAATTCTTTACAATTCCTTCAGGGTCTCTGATGAAACCTGGAATGACCCTATCTACAACGAAAGCTGGATGTGGCATAAGGAGGTACACTTGGGACTGAGACGATTGGTGAGATTGGGTGAGCAAATGCAGACCCTTTAAAGCACAAATGCCTGGCACCCATTCCATGGGTACCAACTCTCCAGGTTGAAGGGAATATTACTACAGCTATAACATGTACGGGAAACCTAGAGAATGGACACACTGTGAATACGAAAGGTTTCTAAAACTAAACGTATAGTCCCTCTCCTGGTGCTCCGGTTTGACTTTCCATCTGCTTTGCTATCAACCTCCCAACTTGGAGAGACAGCCCCTTTAACATCCTGGTTCGCAGAGGTTGCCAATTTGCAGAGGATGAAAGGGAAGCGGGAGAACCAATGAGAGAGTAGCTGTTAGGCATTTGGACGGGCACATATCACTGTAATTTCCCGGCAGGAAGAAGAATTAACCAAAGTCTCAGCCACCCACTGGGAACCAGTATAGGTACCGAAACAAAATTTTGGACTTGCGGTCCGCTCACCAAAAACGGGTTGAAAAAAGGACCTCAGGGGCTCAGCAATTCACAAACTGGCCGAGCAATAAAGGACAACTATTGTCCAAAAATCTATTGAGGGAAGGCAACGAGGCGGACTTGAAAGCGAGGCAGAATAGCAGGAAGCAGATTTCAAGAGGTACGTTGGAATTGCCTTTAAAGCACAGGAAGAGGGGCACAACTTCGACAATGATGCACTTGGCCAAAAAGGGCGTATGCGTTTTCTCCTGAATATATTCAGGAGAAAACGCATACGCCCTTTTTGGCCAAGCAAGCAAGCGGGCAATGCAAATCTGCACTACAAAGAAGTATCACTTCCCACCGGTCAAAAGGGACATCCACAAAATATGTAAAAACCAGAAAGACAAGACAGGCCCGGGAAAACAGGGAGCCTTGTAATGCTGATGGGCGGGATGTAAATTGCCAACTGTCTCTCTGGAGGAGTGCATTGTGTTCCCTAAAACAAGTAAAGAACAGAGCTACAGAGCCAAGGGCACTTCCAGTCTAGGGAATATACCTTGGGAAAACTGAAAATCAATAATACAGAGCCACCCCAAAATTTAGTGCTGCACTGCTTACAACGACCTCAACTTGGGTACACCTTAAATATCCCAGGAAATATAAAAATGGTTCAAAAAATTGTGGTACTTACGTACGATGGTATATCCCTCAGCCATGAAATCAATGTCATAAGACCAGTAGCAGCAAAATGGGTGGATTCAGGTACGGTGATTCTAAGTGAAATAAGTCACAGAGAAACAGAAACATATCATAAGATATCACTTATGAAGATCCTGTAAACATGGCTACACTTGAACTGAGTTAGGAAAGAGAACAGTGTCTCACATTTAGAAAACACTCTTATGCCTACTTAAGGGGGAAGGAGAGGTGGGGTGATGCATAAAACCAGAGTTTGATATAAGCACAGGTACCGTTCCAAAAACCAACTATGGAATAGACAAGACCTACACCTTCCTCAGTGAAAGGGAATCAAAACCCCATATTTCCCGCAGAGGAATATATCTGACTAGTAAGAATCTTAAAACCTATGTATTGATATGTCTCCGTAAGGGAATCAAGTGTGTCTAGACTGGCATAAACATGGCAGCGAGAATCAGCTCAAACCCACTATAAAAAGGAATTTCAAAAACAAAACACAAAAACTGGGAAATTCTTTACAATTCCTTCAGGGTCTCTGATGAAACCTGGAATGACCCTATCTACAACGACAGCTGCATGTGGCATAAGGCTGGACACTTGGGACTGAGAGGATTGGTGAGATTGGGTGAGCAAATGCAGACCCTTTAAAGCAATAATGCATGGCACCCATTCCATGGGTCCCAACTCTCCAGGTTGAAGGGAATATTACTACAGTTATAACATGTACGGGAAACCTAGAGAACGGACACACTGTGAATACGAAAGGTTTCTAAAACTCAACGAATAGTCCCTCTCCTGGTGCTCCGGTTTGACTTTCCATCTGCTTTACTATCAGCCTCCTAACTTGGAGAGACAGCCCCTTTAACCTCCTGGTTCGCACAGGTTGCCAATTTGGCAGAGGATGAAAGGGAAGAGGGAGAACCAATGAGAGAGTAGCTGTTAGGCATTTGGACGGGCAAATATCACTGTAATTTCCCGGCAGGAAGAAGAATTAAGCAAAAACTCAGCCACCCTCCGGAACCAGTATAGGTCCTGAACCAAAATTTCGGACTTGCGGTCAGCTCACCAAAAACGAGTTGAAAAATGGAGCTCAGGGGCACAGCAATTCACAAACTGGCTGAGCAATAAAGGACAACTATCGTCCCAAAATCTGTTGAGGGAAGGCAACGAGGCAGACTTGAAAGCGAGGCAGAATAGCAGGAAACAGATTTCAAGAGGTACGTTGGAATCGCCTTTTAAGCACAGGAAGAGGAGCACAACTTCGAAAATGATGCACTTGGCCAAAAAGGGCGTATGCATTTTCTCCTGAATATATTCAGGAGAAAACGCATACGCCCTTATTGGCCAAGCAAGCAAGCGGTCAATGCAAATCTGCACTACAAAGGAGTATCACTTCCCACCGGTCAAAAGGGACATCCACAAAATGTGTAAAAACCAGAAAGGCAAGACAGGCCCTGGAGAACAGGGAGCCTTGTTATGCTGATGGGCGGGATGTAAATTGCCAACTGCCTCTCTGGAGGAGTGCATTGTGTTCCCTAAAACAAGTAAACAACATAGCTACAGAGCCAAGGGCACTTTCAGTCTAGGGAATATACCTTGGGAAAACTGAAAATCAATAAGACAGAGCCACCCCAAAATTTAGGGCTGCACTGCTTACAAGGACCTCAACTTGGATACACTTTAAGTATCCCAGGAAATATAAAAATGGTTCAAAAAATTGTGGTACTTACGTACGATGGAATATCCCTCAGCCATGAAATCATTGTCAGAAGACCAGTAGCAGCAAAATGGGTGGATTCAGGTACGATGATTCTAAGTGAAATACGTCACAGAGAAAAAGAATCATATCATAAGATATCAATTATGAAGATCCTATAAACATGGCTACACTTGAACTGAGTTAGGAAAGAGAACAGTGTCTTACATTTAGAAAACACTCTTATGCCTGCTTAAGGGGGAAGGAGAGGTGGGGTGATGCATAAAACCAGAGTTTGATATAAGCACAGGTACCATTCCAAAAACCAACTATGGAATAGACAAGACCTACACCTTCCTCAGTGAAAGGGACTCAAAACCCCATATTTCCCGCAGAGGAATATATCTGACTAGTAAGAATCTTAAAACCTATGTATTGATATGTCTCCGTAAGGGAATCAAGTGTGTCTAGACTGGCATAAACATGGCAGCGAGAATCAGCTCAAACCCACTATAAAAAGGAATTTCAAAAACAAAACAAAAAAACTGGGAAATTCTTTACAATTCCTTCAGGGTCTCTGATGAAACCTGGAATGACCATATCTACAACGACAGCTGGATGTGGCATAAAGAGGGACACTTGGGACTGAGACGATTGGTGAGATTGGGTGAGCAAATGCAGACCCTATAAAGCACAAATGCCTGGCACACATTCCATGGGTCCCAACTCTCCAGGTTGAAGGGAATATTACTACAGCTATAACATGTACGGGAAACCTAGAGAACGGACACACTGTGAATACGAAAGGTTTCTAAAACTCAACGAATAGTCCCTCTCCTGGTGCTCCGGTTTGACTTTCCATCTGCTTTACCATCAAGCTCCCAGCTTGGAGAGACAGCCCCTTAAACCTCCTGGTTCGCACAGGTTGCCAATTTGGCAGAGGATGAAAGGGAAGAGGGAGAACCAAAGAGAGAGTAGCTGTTAGACATTTGGACCGGCACATATCACTGTAATTTGCCGGCAGGAAGAAGAATTAACCAAAGTCTCAGCCACCCACTGGGAACCAGTATAGGTCCCGAACCAAAATTTTGGACTTGCGGTCTGCTCACCAAAAACGAGTTGATAAATGGAGCTCAGGGGTACAGCAATTCACAAACTGGCCGAGTAATAAAGGACAACTATCGTCCAAAAATCTGTTGAGGGAAGGCAACTAGGCACACCTGAAAGCGAGGCAGAATAGCAGGAAACAGATTTCAAGAGGTACGTTGGAATCGCCTTTAAAGCACAGGAAGAGGGGCACAACTTCGACAATGATGCACTTGGCCAAAAAGGGCGTATGCGTTTTCTCCTGAATATATTCAGGAGAAAACGCATACGCCCTTTTTGGCCAAGCAAGCAAGCGGGCAATGCAAATCTGCACTACAAAGAAGTATCACTTCCCACCGGTCAAAAGGGACATCCACAAAATGTGTAAAAACCAGAAAGGCAAGACAGGCCCTGGAGAACAAGGAGCCTTGTTATGCTGATGGGCGGGATGTAAATTGCCAACTGCCTCACTGGAGGAGTGCATTGTGTTCCCAAAAACAAGTAAACAACAGACCTACAGAGCCAAGGGCACTTCCAGTCTAGGGAATATACCTTGGGAAAACTGAAAATGAATAAGACAGAGCCACCCCAAAATTTAGGGCGGCACTGCTTACAAGGACCTCAACTTGGGTACACCTCAAACATCCCAGGAAATATAAAAATGGTTCAGAAAATTGTGGTACTTACGTACGATGGAATATCCCTCAGCCATGAAATCAATGTCATAAGACCAGTAGCAGCAAAATGGGTGGATTCAGGTACGATGATTCTAAGTGAAATAAGTCACAGAGAAAAAGAAACTTATCATAAGATATCACTTATGAAGATCCTGTAAACATGGCTACACTTGAACTGAGTTAGGAAAGAGAACAGTGTCTCACATTTAGAAAACACTCTTATGCCTGCTTAAGGGGGAAGGAGAGGTGGGGTGATGCATAAAACCAGAGTTTGATATAAGCACAGGTACCGTTCCAAAAACCAACTATGGAATAGACAAGACCTACACCTTCCTCAGTGAAAGGGACTCAAAACCCCATATTTCTCGCAGAGGAATATATCTGACTAGTAAGAATCTTAAAACCTATGTATTGATATGTCTCCGTAAGGGAATCAAGTGTGTCTAGACTGGCATAAACATGGCAGCGAGAATCAGCTCAAACCCACTATAAAAAGGAATTTCAAAAACAAAACAAAAAAACTGGGAAATTCTTTACAATTCCTTCAGGGTCTCTGATGAAACCTGGAATGACCCTATCTACAACGACAGCTGGATGTGGCATAAGTCTGGACGCTTGGGACTGAGAGGATTGGTGAGATTGGGTGAGCAAATGCAGACCCTTTAAAGCACAAATGCCTGGCACCCATTCCATGGGTACCAACTCTCCAGGTTGAAGGGAATATTACTACAGCTATAACATGTACGGGAAACCTAGAGAACGGACACACTGTGAATACGAAAGGTTTCTAAAACTCAACGAATAGTCCCTCTCCTGGTGCTCCAGTTTGACTTTCCATCTGCTTTACTACCAACCTCCCAACTTTGAGAGACAGCCCCTTTAACCTCCTGGTTCGCACAGGTTGCCTATTTGGCAGAGCATGAAAGGGAAGAGGGACAACCAATGAGAGAGTAGCAGTTAGGCATTTGGACGGGCACATATTACTGTAATTTCCCGGCAGGAAGAAGAATTAACCAAAGTCTCAGCCCCCCACCGGGAACCAGTATAGGTCCTGAACCTAAATTTTGGACTTGCCGTCAGCTTACCGAAAACGAGTTGAAAAATGGAGCTAACGGGCACAGCAATTCACAAACTGTCCAAGTAATAAAGGACAACTATCGTCCAAAAATCTGTTCAGGGAAGGCAATGAGGCCGACTTGAAAGCGAGGCAGAATAGCAGGAAACAGATTTCAAGAGGTACGTTGGAATCGCCATTAAAGCACAGGAAGAGGGGCACAACTTCGACAATGATGCACTTGGCCAAAAAGGGCGTATGCGTTTTCTCCTGAATATATTCAGGAGAAAACGCATACGCCCTTTTTGGCCAAGCAAGCAAGCGGGCAATGCAAATCTGCACTACAAAGAAGTATCACTTCCCACCGGTCAAAAGGGACATCCACAAAATGTGTAAAAACCAGAAAGACAAGACAGGCCCTGGAGAACAGGGAGCCTTGTTATGCTGATTGGCGGGATGTAAATTGCCAACAGCCTCTCTGTAGGTGTGCATTGTGTTCCCTAAAACAAGTAAACAACAGAGCTACAGAGCCAAGGGCACTTCCAGTCTAGGGAATATACCTTGGGAAAACTGAAAATCAATAAGACAGAGCCACCCCAAAATTTAGGGCTGCACTGCTTACAAGGACCTCAACTTGGGTACACCTTAAATATCCCAGGAAATATAAAAATTGTTCAAAAAATTGTGGTACTTACGTACGATGGAATATCCCTCAGCCATGAAATCAATGTCATAAGACCAGTAGCAGCAAAATGGGTGGATTCAGGTACGATGATCCTAAGTGAAATAAGTCACACAGAAAAAGAAACTTATCATAAGATATCACTTATGAAGATCCTGTAAACATGGCTACACTTGAACTGAGTTAGGAAAGAGAACAGTGTCTCACATTTAGAAAACACTCTTATGCCTGCTTAAGGGGGAAGGAGAGGTGGGGTGATGCATAAAACCAGAGTTTGATATAAGCACAGGTACGGTTCCAAAAACCAACTATGGAATAGACAAGACCTACACCTTCCTCAGTGAAAGGGACTCAAAACCCCATATTTCCCGCAGAGGAATATATCTGACTAGTAAGAATCTTAAAACCTATGTATTGATATGTCTCCGTAAGGGAATCAACTGTGTCTAGACTGGCATAAACATGGCAGCGAGAATCAGCTCAAACCCACTATAAAAACGAACTTCAAAAACAAAACAAAAAAACTGGGAAATTCTTTACAATTCCTTCAGGGTCTCTGATGAAACCTGGAATGACCATCTCTACAACGACAGCTGGATGTGGCATAAGGCTGGACACTTGGGACTGAGAGGATTGGTGAGATTGGGTGAGCAAATGCAGACTCTTTAAAGCAATAATGCATGGCACCCATTCCATGGGTCCCAACTCTCCAGGTTGAAGGGAATATTACTACAGTTATAACATGTACGGGAAACCTAGAGAACGAACACAGTGTGAATACGAAAGGTTTCTAAAACTCAACGAATAGTCCCTCTTCTGGTGCTCCGGTTTGACTTTCCATCTGCTTTACTATCAACCTCCCAAATTGGAGAGACAGCCCCTTTAACCTCCTGGTTCGCACAGGTTGCCAATTTGGCAGAGGATGAAAGGGAAGAGGGAGAACCAATGAGAGAGTAGCTGTTAGGCATTTGGACGGGCACATATCACTGTAATTTCCTGGCAGGAAGAAGAATTAAGCAAAGTCTCAGCCACCCACCGGGAACCAGTATAGGTCCCGAACCAAAATTTTGGACTTGCGGTCAGCTCACCAAAAACGAGTTGAAAAATGGAGCTCAGGGGCACAGCAATTCACAAACTGGCCGAGTAATAAAGGACAACTATCGTCCAAAAATCTGTTGAGGGAAGGCAACGAGGCGGACTTGAAAGCGAGGCAGAATAGCAGGAAACAGATTTCAAGAGGTACGTTGGAATCGCCTTTAAAGCACAGGAAGAGGGGCACAACTTCGAAAATGATGCACTTGGCCAAAAAGGGCGTATGCGTTTTCTCCTGAATATATCAAGAGAAAACGCATACGCCCTTTTTGGCCAAGCAAGCAAGCGGGCAATGCAAATCTGCACTACAAAGAAGTATCACTTCCCACTGGTCAAAAGGGACATCCACAAAATGTGTAAAAACCAGAAAGGCAAGACAGGCACTTGAGAACAAGGAGCCTTCTTATGCTGATGGGCGGGATGTAAATTGCCAACTGCCTCTCTGGAGGAGTGCATTGTGTTCCCTAAAACAAGTAAAGAACAGAGCTACAGAGCCAAGGGCACTTCCAGTCTAGGGAATATACCTTGGGAAAACTGAAAATCAATAAGACAGAGCCACCCCAAAATTTAGGGCTGCACTGCTTACAAGGACCTCAACTTGGGTACACCTTAAATATCCCAGGAAATATAAAAATTGTTCAAAAAATTGTGGTACTTACGTACGATGGAATATCCCTCAGCCATGAAGTCAATGTCATAAGACCAGTAGCAGCAAAATGGGTGGATTCAGGTACGATGATCCTAAGTGAAATAAGTCACACAGAAAAAGAAACTTATCATAAGATATCACTTAAGAAGATCCTGTAAACTTGGCTACACTTGAACTGAGTTAGGAAAGAGAACAGTGTCTCACATTTAGAAAACACTCTTATGCCTGCTTAAGGGGGAAGGAGAGGTGGGGTGATGCATAAAACCAGAGTTTGATATAAGCACAGGTACCGTTCCAAAAACCAACTATGGAATAGACAAGACCTACACCTTCCTCAGTGAAAGGGACTCAAAACCCCATATTTCCCGCAGAGGAATATATCTGACTAGTAAGAATCTTAAAACCTATGTATTGATATGTCTTCGTAAGGGAATCAAGTGTGTCTAGACTGGCATAAACATGGCAGCGAGAATCAGCTCAAACCCACTATAAAAAGGAATTTCAAAAACAAAACAAAAGAACTGGGAAAATCTTTACAATTCCTTCAGGGTCTCTGATGAAACCTGAAATGACCCTATCTACAACGACAGCTGGATGTGGCATAAGGCTGGACACTTGGGACTGAGAAGATTGGTGAGATTGGGTGAGCAAATGCAGACCCTTTAAAGCAATAATGCATGGCACCCATTCCATGGGTCCCAACTCTCCAGGTTGAAGGGAATATTACTACAGCTATAACATGTACAGGAAACCTAGAGAACGGACACAGTGTGAATACGAAAGGTTTCTAAAACTCAATGAATAGTCCCTCTCCTGGTGCTCCGGTTTGACTTTCCATCTGCTTTACTATCAACCTCACAACTTGGAGAGACAGCCCCTATAACCTCCTGGTTCGCACAGGTTGCCAATTTGGCAGAGGATGAAAGGGAAGAGGGAGAACCAATGAGAGAGTAGCTGTTAGGCATTTGGATGGGCACATATCAATCTAACATCCCGGCAGGAAGAAGAATTAACCAAAGTCTCAGCCACCCACCGGGAACCAGTATAGGTCCTGAACCAAAATTTTGGACTTGCGGTCAGATCACCAAAAACGAGTTGAAAAATGGAGCTCAGGGGCACAGCAATTCACAAACTGGCCGAGTAATAAAGGACAACTATCGTCCAAAAAACTGTTGAGGGAAGGCAACGAGGCGGACTTGAAAGCGAGGCAGAATACCAGGAAACAGATTTCAAGAGGTAGGTTGGAACCGCCTTTAAAGCACAGGAAGAGGGGCACATCTTCCACAATGATGCACTTGGCCAAAAAGGGCGTATGCGTTTTCTCCTGAATATATTCAGGAGAAAACACATACGCCCTTTATGGCCAAGCAAGCAAGCGGGCAATGTAAATCTGCACTACAAAGAAGTATCACTTCCCACCGGTCAAAAGGGACATCCACAAAATATGTAAAAACCAGAAAGGCAAGACAGGCCCTGGAGAACAGGGAGCCTTGTTATGCTGATGGGTGGGATGTAAATTGCCAACTGCCTCTCTGGAGGAGTGCATTGTGTTCCCTAAAACAAGTAAACAACAGAGCTACAGAGCCAAGGGCACTTCCAGTCTAGGGAATATACCTTGGGAAAACTGAAAATCAATAAGACAGAGCCATCCCAAAATTTAGGGCTGCACTGCTAACAAGGACCTCAACTTGGGTACACCTTAAATATCCCAGGAAATATAAAAATGGTTCAGAAAATTGTGGTACTTACGTACGATGGAATATCCTTCAGCCATGAAATCAATGTCATAAGACCAGTAGAAACAAAATGGGTGGATTCAGGTACGATGATTCTAAGTGAAATAAGTCACACAGAAAAAGAAACTTATCATAAGATATCACTTATGAAGATCCTGTAAACATGGCTACAGTTGAATTGAGTTAGGAAAGAGAACACTGTCTCACATTTAGAAAACACTCTTATGCCTGCTTAAGGGGGAAGGAGAGGTGGGGTGATGCATAAAACCAGAGTTTGATATAAGCACAGGTACCGTTCCAAAAACCAATTATGGAATAGACAAGACCTACACCTTCCTCAGTGAAAGGGAATCAAAACCCCATATTTCCCGCAGAGGAATATATCTGACTAGTAAGAATCTTAAAACCTATGTATTGATATGTCTCCGTAAGGGAATCAAGTGTGTCTAGACTGGCATAAACATGGCAGCGAGAATCAGCTCAAACCCACTATAAAAAGGAATTTCAAAACAAAACAAAAAAACTGGGAAATTCTTTACAATTCCTTCAGGGTCTCTGATGAAACCTGGAATGACCCTATCTACAACGACAGCTGGATGTGGCATAAGGCTGGACACTTGGGACTGAGACGATTGGTGAGATTGGGTGAGCAAATGCAGACTCTTTAAATCACAAATGCCTGGCACCCATTCCATGGGTCCCAACTCTCCATGTTGAAGGGAATATTACTACAGCTATAACATGTACGGGAAACCTAGAGAAGAGACACACTGTGAATACGAAAGGTTTCTAAAACTCAACGAATAGTCCCTCTCCTGGTGCTCAGGTTTGACTTTCCATCTGCTTTACTATCAACCTCCCAACTTGGAGAGACATCCCGTTTAACCTCCTGGTTCGCACAGGTTGCCAATTTGGCAGAGGATGAAAGGGTAGAGGGAGAACCAATGAGCGAGTGGCTGTTAGGCATTTGGACGGGCACATATCACTGTAATTTCCCGGCAGGAAGAAGAATTAACCAAAGTCTCAGCCACCCACCGGGAACCAGTATAGGTCGTGAACCAAAATTTTGACCTTGCGGTCAGCTCACCAAAAACGAGTTGAAAAATGGAGCTCAGGGGCACAGCAGTTCACAAAATGGCCGAGTAATAAAGGACAACTGTCGTCCAAAAATCTGTTGAGGGAAGGCAACGAGGCAGACTTGAAAGCGAGGGAGAATAGCAGGAAACAGATTTCAAGAGGTACGTTGGAATCGCCTTTAAAGCACAGGAAGAGGGGTACAACTTCGACAATGATGCACTTGGCCAAAAAGGGCGTGTGCTTTTTCTCCTGAATATATTCAGGAGAAAACGCATACGACCTTTTTGGCCAAGCAAGCAAGTGGGCAATGCAAATCTGCACTACAAAGAAGTATCACTTCCCACTGGTCAAAACGGACATCCACAATATGTGTAAAAACCAGAAAGGCAAGACAGGCCCTGGAGAACAGGGAGCCTTGTTATGCTGATGGGCGGGATGTAAATTGCCAACTGCCTCTCTGGGGGAGTACATTGTGTTCCCTAAAACAAGTAAAGAACAGAGCTACAGAGCCAAGGGCACTTCCAGTCTAGGGAATATACCTTGGGAAAACTGAAAATCAATAAGACAGAGCCACCCCAAAATTTAGGGCTGCACTGCTTACAAGGACCTCAACTTGGGTACAACTTAAATATCCCAGGAAATATAAAAATGGTTCAAAAAATTGTGGTACGTATGTACGATGCAATATCCCTCAGCCATGAAATCAATGTCATAAGACCAGTAGCAGCAAAATGGGTGGATTCAGGGACGATGATTCTAAGTGAAATAAGTCACAGAGAAAAAGAAACTTATCATTAGATATTACTTATGAAGATCCTGTAAACATTGCTATACTTGAACTGAGTTAGGAAAGAGAACAGTGTCTCACATTTAGAAAACACTCTTATGCCTGCTTAAGGGGGAAGGAGAGGTGGGGTGATGCATAAAACCAGAGTTTGATATAAGCACAGGTACCGTTCCAAAAACCAACTGTGGAATAGACAAGACCTACACCTTCCTCAGTGAAAGGGACTCAAAACCCCATATTTCCCGCAGAGGAATATATCTGACTAGTAAGAGTCTGAAAACCTATGTATTGATATGTCTCCGTAAGAGAATCAAGTGTGTCTAGTCTGGCATAAACATGGCAGCGACAATCAGCTCAAACCCACTATAAAAAGGAATTTCAAAAACAAAACAAAAAAACTGGGAAATTCTTTACAATTCCTTCAGGGTCTCTGATGAAACCTGGAATGACCCTATCTACAACGACAGCTGGATGTGGCATAAGGCTGGACGCTTGGGACTAGGAGGATTGGTGAGATTGGTTGAGCAAATGCAGTCCCTTAAAGCAATAATGCATGGCACCCATTCCATGGGTCCCACTCTCCAGGTTGAAGGGAATATTACTACATTTTTAACATGTACGGGAAACCTAGAGAGCGGACACACTGTGAATACGAAAGGTTTCTAAAACTCAACGAATAGTCCCTCTCCTGGTGCTCCGGTTTGACATTCCATCTGCTTTACTATCAACCTCCCAACTTGGAGAGACAACCCCTTTAACCTCCTGGTTCGCACAGGTTGCCAATTTGGCAGAGGATGAAAGGGAAGAGGGAGAACCAATGAGAGAGTAGCAGTTAGGCATTTGGACGGGCACATATCACTTTAATTTCCCGGCAGGAAGAAGAATTAACCAAAGTCTCAGCCCCCCACCAGGAACCAGTATAGGTCCTGAACCAAAATTTTGGACTTGAGGTCAGCTCACCAAAAACGAGTTGAAAAATGGAGCTCAGGGGCACAGCAATTCACAAACTGGCCGAGTAATAAAGGACAACTATCATCCAAAAATCTGTTGAGGGAAGGCAACGAGGCGGATTTGAAAGCGAGGCAGAATAGCAGGAAACAGATTTCAAGAGGTACGTTGGAATCGCCTTTAAAGCACAGGAAGAGGGGCACAACTTCGACAATGATGCACTTGGCCAAAAAGGGCGTATGCGTTTCCTCCTGAATATATTCAGGAGAAAACACATACGCCCTTTATGGCCAAGCAAGCAAGCGGGCAATGCAAATCTGCACTACAAAGACGTATCACTTCCCACTGGTCAAAGGGACATCCACAAAATGTGTAAAAACCAGAAAGGCAAGACAGGCCCTGGAGAACAGGGAGCCTTGTTATGCTGATGGGCGGGATGTAAATTGCCTACTGCCTGTCTGGAGGAGTGCATTGTGTTCCCTAAAACAAGTAAACAACAGAGCTACAGAGCCAAGGGCACTTCCAGTGTAGGGAATATTCCTTGGGAAAACTGAAAATCAATAAGACAGAGCCACCCGAAAATTTAGGGCTGCACTGCTTACAAGGACATCAACTTGGGTTCACCTTAAATATCCCAGGAAATATAAAAATGGTTCAAAAAATTGTGGTACTTACGTACGATGGAATATCCCTCAGCCATGAAATCAATGTCATAAGACCAGTAGCAGCAAAATGGGTGCATTCAGGTACGATGATTCTAAGTGAAATAAGTCACACAGAAAAAGAAACTTATCATAAGATATCACTTATGAAGATCTTGTAAACATGGCTACACTTGAACTGAGTTAGGAAAGAGAACAGTGTCTCACATTTAGAAAACACTCTTATGCCTGCTCAAGGGGGAAGTAGAGGTGGGGTGATGCATAAAACCAGAGTTTGATATAAGCACAGGTACCGTTCCAAAAACCAACTATGGAATAGACAAGACCTACACCTTCCTCAGTGAAAGGGACTCAAAACCCCATATTTCCCGCAGAGGAATATATCTGACTAGTAAGAATCTTAAAACCTATGTATTGATATGTCTCCGTAAGGGAATCAAGTGTGTCTAGACTGGCATAAACATGGCAGCGAGAATCAGCTCAAACCCACTATAAAAAGGAATTTCAAAAACAAAACACAAAAACTGGGAAATTCTTTACAATTCCTTCAGGGTCTCTGATGAAACCTGGAATGACCCTATCTACAACGACAGCTGCATGTGGCATAAGGCTGGACACTTGGGACTGAGAGGATTGGTGAGATTGGGTGAGCAAATGCAGACCCTTTAAAGCAATAATGCATGGCACCCATTCCATGGGTCCCAACTCTCCAGGTTGAAGGGAATATTACTACAGTTATAACATGTACGGGAAACCTAGAGAACGGACACACTGTGAATACGAAAGGTTTCTAAAACTCAACGAATAGTCCCTCTCCTGGTGCTCCGGTTTGACTTTCCATCTGCTTTACTATCAGCCTCCTAACTTGGAGAGACAGCCCCTTTAACCTCCTGGTTCGCACAGGTTGCCAATTTGGCAGAGGATGAAAGGGAAGAGGGAGAACCAATGAGAGAGTAGCTGTTAGGCATTTGGACGGGCAAATATCACTGTAATTTCCCGGCAGGAAGAAGAATTAAGCAAAAACTCAGCCACCCTCCGGAACCAGTATAGGTCCTGAACCAAAATTTCGGACTTGCGGTCAGCTCACCAAAAACGAGTTGAAAAATGGAGCTCAGGGGCACAGCAATTCACAAACTGGCTGAGCAATAAAGGACAACTATCGTCCCAAAATCTGTTGAGGGAAGGCAACGAGGCAGACTTGAAAGCGAGGCAGAATAGCAGGAAACAGATTTCAAGAGGTACGTTGGAATCGCCTTTTAAGCACAGGAAGAGGAGCACAACTTCGAAAATGATGCACTTGGCCAAAAAGGGCGTATGCATTTTCTCCTGAATATATTCAGGAGAAAACGCATACGCCCTTATTGGCCAAGCAAGCAAGCGGTCAATGCAAATCTGCACTACAAAGGAGTATCACTTCCCACCGGTCAAAAGGGACATCCACAAAATGTGTAAAAACCAGAAAGGCAAGACAGGCCCTGGAGAACAGGGAGCCTTGTTATGCTGATGGGCGGGATGTAAATTGCCAACTGCCTCTCTGGAGGAGTGCATTGTGTTCCCTAAAACAAGTAAACAACATAGCTACAGAGCCAAGGGCACTTTCAGTCTAGGGAATATACCTTGGGAAAACTGAAAATCAATAAGACAGAGCCACCCCAAAATTTAGGGCTGCACTGCTTACAAGGACCTCAACTTGGATACACTTTAAGTATCCCAGGAAATATAAAAATGGTTCAAAAAATTGTGGTACTTACGTACGATGGAATATCCCTCAGCCATGAAATCATTGTCAGAAGACCAGTAGCAGCAAAATGGGTGGATTCAGGTACGATGATTCTAAGTGAAATACGTCACAGAGAAAAAGAATCATATCATAAGATATCAATTATGAAGATCCTATAAACATGGCTACACTTGAACTGAGTTAGGAAAGAGAACAGTGTCTTACATTTAGAAAACACTCTTATGCCTGCTTAAGGGGGAAGGAGAGGTGGGGTGATGCATAAAACCAGAGTTTGATATAAGCACAGGTACCATTCCAAAAACCAACTATGGAATAGACAAGACCTACACCTTCCTCAGTGAAAGGGACTCAAAACCCCATATTTCCCGCAGAGGAATATATCTGACTAGTAAGAATCTTAAAACCTATGTATTGATATGTCTCCGTAAGGGAATCAAGTGTGTCTAGACTGGCATAAACATGGCAGCGAGAATCAGCTCAAACCCACTATAAAAAGGAATTTCAAAAACAAAACAAAAAAACTGGGAAATTCTTTACAATTCCTTCAGGGTCTCTGATGAAACCTGGAATGACCATATCTACAACGACAGCTGGATGTGGCATAAAGAGGGACACTTGGGACTGAGACGATTAGTGAGATTGGGTGAGCAAATGCAGACCCTATAAAGCACAAATGCCTGGCACACATTCCATGGGTCCCAACTCTCCAGGTTGAAGGGAATATTACTACAGCTATAACATGTACGGGAAACCTAGAGAACGGACACACTGTGAATACGAAAGGTTTCTAAAACTCAACGAATAGTCCCTCTCCTGGTGCTCCGGTTTGACTTTCCATCTGCTTTACCATCAAGCTCCCAGCTTGGAGAGACAGCCCCTTAAACCTCCTGGTTCGCACAGGTTGCCAATTTGGCAGAGGATGAAAGGGAAGAGGGAGAACCAAAGAGAGAGTAGCTGTTAGACATTTGGACCGGCACATATCACTGTAATTTGCCGGCAGGAAGAAGAATTAACCAAAGTCTCAGCCACCCACTGGGAACCAGTATAGGTCCCGAACCAAAATTTTGGACTTGCGGTCTGCTCACCAAAAACGAGTTGATAAATGGAGCTCAGGGGCACAGCAATTCACAAACTGGCCGAGTAATAAAGGACAACTATCGTCCAAAAATCTGTTGAGGGAAGGCAACTAGGCACACCTGAAAGCGAGGCAGAATAGCAGGAAACAGATTTCAAGAGGTACGTTGGAATCGCCTTTAAAGCACAGGAAGAGGGGCACATCTTCCACAATGATGCACTTGGCCAAAAAGGGCGTATGCGTTTTCTCCTGAATATATTCAGGAGAAAACGCATACGCCCTTTTTGGCCAAGCAAGCAAGCGGGCAATGCAAATCTGCACTACAAAGAAGTATCACTTCCCACCGGTCAAAAGGGACATCCACAAAATGTGTAAAAACCAGAAAGGCAAGACAGGCCCTGGAGAACAAGGAGCCTTGTTATGCTGATGGGCGGGATGTAAATTGCCAACTGCCTCACTGGAGGAGTGCATTGTGTTCCCAAAAACAAGTAAACAACAGACCTACAGAGCCAAGGGCACTTCCAGTCTAGGGAATATACCTTGGGAAAACTGAAAATGAATAAGACAGAGCCACCCCAAAATTTAGGGCGGCACTGCTTACAAGGACCTCAACTTGGGTACACCTCAAACATCCCAGGAAATATAAAAATGGTTCAGAAAATTGTGGTACTTACGTACGATGGAATATCCCTCAGCCATGAAATCAATGTCATAAGACCAGTAGCAGCAAAATGGGTGGATTCAGGTACGATGATCCTAAGTGAAATAAGTCACACAGAAAAAGAAACTTATCATAAGATATCACTTATGAAGATCCTGTAAACATGGCTACACTTGAACTGAGTTAGGAAAGAGAACAGTGTCTCACATTTAGAAAACACTCTTATGCCTGCTTAAGGGGGAAGGAGAGGTGGGGTGATGCATAAAACCAGAGTTTGATATAAGCACAGGTACGGTTCCAAAAACCAACTATGGAATAGACAAGACCTACACCTTCCTCAGTGAAAGGGACTCAAAACCCCATATTTCCCGCAGAGGAATATATCTGACTAGTAAGAATCTTAAAACCTATGTATTGATATGTCTCCGTAAGGGAATCAACTGTGTCTAGACTGGCATAAACATGGCAGCGAGAATCAGCTCAAACCCACTATAAAAACGAACTTCAAAAACAAAACAAAAAAACTGGGAAATTCTTTACAATTCCTTCAGGGTCTCTGATGAAACCTGGAATGACCATCTCTACAACGACAGCTGGATGTGGCATAAGGCTGGACACTTGGGACTGAGAGGATTGGTGAGATTGGGTGAGCAAATGCAGACTCTTTAAAGCAATAATGCATGGCACCCATTCCATGGGTCCCAACTCTCCAGGTTGAAGGGAATATTACTACAGTTATAACATGTACGGGAAACCTAGAGAACGAACACAGTGTGAATACGAAAGGTTTCTAAAACTCAACGAATAGTCCCTCTTCTGGTGCTCCGGTTTGACTTTCCATCTGCTTTACTATCAACCTCCCAAATTGGAGAGACAGCCCCTTTAACCTCCTGGTTCGCACAGGTTGCCAATTTGGCAGAGGATGAAAGGGAAGAGGGAGAACCAATGAGAGAGTAGCTGTTAGGCATTTGGACGGGCACATATCACTGTAATTTCCTGGCAGGAAGAAGAATTAAGCAAAGTCTCAGCCACCCACCGGGAACCAGTATAGGTCCCGAACCAAAATTTTGGACTTGCGGTCAGCTCACCAAAAACGAGTTGAAAAATGGAGCTCAGGGGCACAGCAATTCACAAACTGGCCGAGTAATAAAGGACAACTATCGTCCAAAAATCTGTTGAGGGAAGGCAACGAGGCGGACTTGAAAGCGAGGCAGAATAGCAGGAAACAGATTTCAAGAGGTACGTTGGAATCGCCTTTAAAGCACAGGAAGAGGGGCACAACTTCGAAAATGATGCACTTGGCCAAAAAGGGCGTATGCGTTTTCTCCTGAATATATCAAGAGAAAACGCATACGCCCTTTTTGGCCAAGCAAGCAAGCGGGCAATGCAAATCTGCACTACAAAGAAGTATCACTTCCCACTGGTCAAAAGGGACATCCACAAAATGTGTAAAAACCAGAAAGGCAAGACAGGCACTTGAGAACAAGGAGCCTTCTTATGCTGATGGGCGGGATGTAAATTGCCAACTGCCTCTCTGGAGGAGTGCATTGTGTTCCCTAAAACAAGTAAAGAACAGAGCTACAGAGCCAAGGGCACTTCCAGTCTAGGGAATATACCTTGGGAAAACTGAAAATCAATAAGACAGAGCCACCCCAAAATTTAGGGCTGCACTGCTTACAAGGACCTCAACTTGGGTACACCTTAAATATCCCAGGAAATATAAAAATTGTTCAAAAAATTGTGGTACTTACGTACGATGGAATATCCCTCAGCCATGAAGTCAATGTCATAAGACCAGTAGCAGCAAAATGGGTGGATTCAGGTACGATGATCCTAAGTGAAATAAGTCACACAGAAAAAGAAACTTATCATAAGATATCACTTAAGAAGATCCTGTAAACTTGGCTACACTTGAACTGAGTTAGGAAAGAGAACAGTGTCTCACATTTAGAAAACACTCTTATGCCTGCTTAAGGGGGAAGGAGAGGTGGGGTGATGCATAAAACCAGAGTTTGATATAAGCACAGGTACCGTTCCAAAAACCAACTATGGAATAGACAAGACCTACACCTTCCTCAGTGAAAGGTACTCAAAACCCCATATTTCCCGCAGAGGAATATATCTGACTAGTAAGAATCTTAAAACCTATGTATTGATATGTCTTCGTAAGGGAATCAAGTGTGTCTAGACTGGCATAAACATGGCAGCGAGAATCAGCTCAAACCCACTATAAAAAGGAATTTCAAAAACAAAACAAAAGAACTGGGAAAATCTTTACAATTCCTTCAGGGTCTCTGATGAAACCTGAAATGACCCTATCTACAACGACAGCTGGATGTGGCATAAGGCTGGACACTTGGGACTGAGAAGATTGGTGAGATTGGGTGAGCAAATGCAGACCCTTTAAAGCAATAATGCATGGCACCCATTCCATGGGTCCCAACTCTCCAGGTTGAAGGGAATATTACTACAGCTATAACATGTACAGGAAACCTAGAGAACGGACACAGTGTGAATACGAAAGGTTTCTAAAACTCAATGAATAGTCCCTCTCCTGGTGCTCCGGTTTGACTTTCCATCTGCTTTACTATCAACCTCACAACTTGGAGAGACAGCCCCTATAACCTCCTGGTTCGCACAGGTTGCCAATTTGGCAGAGGATGAAAGGGAAGAGGGAGAACCAATGAGAGAGTAGCTGTTAGGCATTTGGATGGGCACATATCAATCTAACATCCCGGCAGGAAGAAGAATTAACCAAAGTCTCAGCCACCCACCGGGAACCAGTATAGGTCCTGAACCAAAATTTTGGACTTGCGGTCAGATCACCAAAAACGAGTTGAAAAATGGAGCTCAGGGGCACAGCAATTCACAAACTGGCCGAGTAATAAAGGACAACTATCGTCCAAAAAACTGTTGAGGGAAGGCAACGAGGCGGACTTGAAAGCGAGGCAGAATACCAGGAAACAGATTTCAAGAGGTAGGTTGGAACCACCTTTAAAGCACAGGAAGAGGGGCACATCTTCCACAATGATGCACTTGGCCAAAAAGGGCGTATGCGTTTTCTCCTGAATATATTCAGGAGAAAACGCATACGCCCTTTATGGCCAAGCAAGCAAGCGGGCAATGTAAATCTGCACTACAAAGAAGTATCACTTCCCACCGGTCAAAAGGGACATCCACAAAATATGTAAAAACCAGAAAGGCAAGACAGGCCCTGGAGAACAGGGAGCCTTGTTATGCTGATGGGTGGGATGTAAATTGCCAACTGCCTCTCTGGAGGAGTGCATTGTGTTCCCTAAAACAAGTAAACAACAGAGCTACAGAGCCAAGGGCACTTCCAGTCTAGGGAATATACCTTGGGAAAACTGAAAATCAATAAGACAGAGCCATCCCAAAATTTAGGGCTGCACTGCTAACAAGGACCTCAACTTGGGTACACCTTAAATATCCCAGGAAATATAAAAATGGTTCAGAAAATTGTGGTACTTACGTACGATGGAATATCCTTCAGCCATGAAATCAATGTCATAAGACCAGTAGAAACAAAATGGGTGGATTCAGGTACGATGATTCTAAGTGAAATAAGTCACACAGAAAAAGAAACTTATCATAAGATATCACTTATGAAGATCCTGTAAACATGGCTACAGTTGAATTGAGTTAGGAAAGAGAACACTGTCTCACATTTAGAAAACACTCTTATGCCTGCTTAAGGGGGAAGGAGAGGTGGGGTGATGCATAAAACCAGAGTTTGATATAAGCACAGGTACCGTTCAAAAAACCAATTATGGAATAGACAAGACCTACACCTTCCTCAGTGAAAGGGAATCAAAACCCCATATTTCCCGCAGAGGAATATATCTGACTAGTAAGAATCTTAAAACCTATGTATTGATATGTCTCCGTAAGGGAATCAAGTGTGTCTAGACTGGCATAAACATGCAGCGAGAATCAGCTCAAACCCACTATAAAAAGGAATTTCAAAAACAAAACAAAAAAACTGGGAAATTCTTTACAATTCCTTCAGGGTCTCTGATGAAACCTGGAATGACCCTATCTACAACGACAGCTGGATGTGGCATAAGGCTGGACAACTTGGGACTGAGACGATTGGTGAGATTGGGTGAGCAAATGCAGACTCTTTAAATCACAAATGCCTGGCACCCATTCCATGGGTCCCAACTCTCCATGTTGAAGGGAATATTACTACAGCTATAACATGTACGGGAAACCTAGAGAAGAGACACACTGTGAATACGAAAGGTTTCTAAAACTCAACGAATAGTCCCTCTCCTGGTGCTCAGGTTTGACTTTCCATCTGCTTTACTATCAACCTCCCAACTTGGAGAGACATCCCGTTAACCTCCTGGTTCGCACAGGTTGCCAATTTGGCAGAGGATGAAAGGGTAGAGGGAGAACCAATGAGCGAGTGGCTGTTAGGCATTTGGACGGGCACATATCACTGTAATTTCCCGGCAGGAAGAAGAATTAACCAAAGTCTCAGCCACCCACCGGGAACCAGTATAGGTCGTGAACCAAAATTTTGACCTTGCGGTCAGCTCACCAAAAACGAGTTGAAAAATGGAGCTCAGGGGCACAGCAGTTCACAAAATGGCCGAGTAATAAAGGACAACTGTCGTCCAAAAATCTGTTGAGGGAAGGCAACGAGGCAGACTTGAAAGCGAGGGAGAATAGCAGGAAACAGATTTCAAGAGGTACGTTGGAATCGCCTTTAAAGCACAGGAAGAGGGGTACAACTTCGACAATGATGCACTTGGCCAAAAAGGGCGTGTGCTTTTTCTCCTGAATATATTCAGGAGAAAACGCATACGACCTTTTTGGCCAAGCAAGCAAGTGGGCAATGCAAATCTGCACTACAAAGAAGTATCACTTCCCACTGGTCAAAACGGACATCCACAATATGTGTAAAAACCAGAAAGGCAAGACAGGCCCTGGAGAACAGGGAGCCTTGTTATGCTGATGGGCGGGATGTAAATTGCCAACTGCCTCTCTGGGGGAGTACATTGTGTTCCCTAAAACAAGTAAAGAACAGAGCTACAGAGCCAAGGGCACTTCCAGTCTAGGGAATATACCTTGGGAAAACTGAAAATCAATAAGACAGAGCCACCCCAAAATTTAGGGCTGCACTGCTTACAAGGACCTCAACTTGGGTACAACTTAAATATCCCAGGAAATATAAAAATGGTTCAAAAAATTGTGGTACGTATGTACGATGCAATATCCCTCAGCCATGAAATCAATGTCATAAGACCAGTAGCAGCAAAATGGGTGGATTCAGGGACGATGATTCTAAGTGAAATAAGTCACAGAGAAAAAGAAACTTATCATTAGATATTACTTATGAAGATCCTGTAAACATTGCTATACTTGAACTGAGTTAGGAAAGAGAACAGTGTCTCACATTTAGAAAACACTCTTATGCCTGCTTAAGGGGGAAGGAGAGGTGGGGTGATGCATAAAACCAGAGTTTGATATAAGCACAGGTACCGTTCCAAAAACCAACTGTGGAATAGACAAGACCTACACCTTCCTCAGTGAAAGGGACTCAAAACCCCATATTTCCCGCAGAGGAATATATCTGACTAGTAAGAGTCTGAAAACCTATGTATTGATATGTCTCCGTAAGAGAATCAAGTGTGTCTAGTCTGGCATAAACATGGCAGCGACAATCAGCTCAAACCCACTATAAAAAGGAATTTCAAAAACAAAACAAAAAAACTGGGAAATTCTTTACAATTCCTTCAGGGTCTCTGATGAAACCTGGAATGACCCTATCTACAACGACAGCTGGATGTGGCATAAGGCTGGACGCTTGGGACTAGGAGGATTGGTGAGATTGGTTGAGCAAATGCAGTCCCTTAAAGCAATAATGCATGGCACCCATTCCATGGGTCCCACTCTCCAGGTTGAAGGGAATATTACTACATTTTTAACATGTACGGGAAACCTAGAGAGCGGACACACTGTGAATACGAAAGGTTTCTAAAACTCAACGAATAGTCCCTCTCCTGGTGCTCCGGTTTGACATTCCATCTGCTTTACTATCAACCTCCCAACTTGGAGAGACAACCCCTTTAACCTCCTGGTTCGCACAGGTTGCCAATTTGGCAGAGGATGAAAGGGAAGAGGGAGAACCAATGAGAGAGTAGCAGTTAGGCATTTGGACGGGCACATATCACTTTAATTTCCCGGCAGGAAGAAGAATTAACCAAAGTCTCAGCCCCCCACCAGGAACCAGTATAGGTCCTGAACCAAAATTTTGGACTTGAGGTCAGCTCACCAAAAACGAGTTGAAAAATGGAGCTCAGGGGCACAGCAATTCACAAACTGGCCGAGTAATAAAGGACAACTATCATCCAAAAATCTGTTGAGGGAAGGCAACGAGGCGGATTTGAAAGCGAGGCAGAATAGCAGGAAACAGATTTCAAGAGGTACGTTGGAATCGCCTTTAAAGCACAGGAAGAGGGGCACAACTTCGACAATGATGCACTTGGCCAAAAAGGGCGTATGCGTTTCCTCCTGAATATATTCAGGAGAAAACACATACGCCCTTTATGGCCAAGCAAGCAAGCGGGCAATGCAAATCTGCACTACAAAGACGTATCACTTCCCACTGGTCAAAGGGACATCCACAAAATGTGTAAAAACCAGAAAGGCAAGACAGGCCCTGGAGAACAGGGAGCCTTGTTATGCTGATGGGCGGGATGTAAATTGCCTACTGCCTGTCTGGAGGAGTGCATTGTGTTCCCTAAAACAAGTAAACAACAGAGCTACAGAGCCAAGGGCACTTCCAGTGTAGGGAATATTCCTTGGGAAAACTGAAAATCAATAAGACAGAGCCACCCGAAAATTTAGGGCTGCACTGCTTACAAGGACATCAACTTGGGTTCACCTTAAATATCCCAGGAAATATAAAAATGGTTCAAAAAATTGTGGTACTTACGTACGATGGAATATCCCTCAGCCATGAAATCAATGTCATAAGACCAGTAGCAGCAAAATGGGTGAATTCAGGTACGATGATTCTAAGTGAAATAAGTCACACAGAAAAAGAAACTTATCATAAGATATCACTTATGAAGATCTTGTAAACATGGCTACACTTGAACTGAGTTAGGAAAGAGAACAGTGTCTCACATTTAGAAAACACTCTTATGCCTGCTCAAGGGGGAAGTAGAGGTGGGGTGATGCATAAAACCAGAGTTTGATATAAGCACAGGTACCGTTCCAAAAACCAACTATGGAATAGACAAGACCTACACCTTCCTCAGTGAAAGGGACTCAAAACCCCATATATCCCTCAGAGGGATATATCTGACTAGTAAGAATCTTTAAACCTATGTATTGATATGTCTCCATAAGGGAATCAAGTGTGTCTAGACTGGCATAAACATGGCAGCGAGAATCAGCTCAAACCCACTATAAAAAGGAATTTCAAAAACAAAACAAAAAAACTGGGAAATTCTTTACAATTCCTTCAGGGTCTCTGATGAAACCTGGAATGACCCTATCTACAACGACAGCTGGATGTGGCATAAGGCTGGACACTTGGGACTGAGACGATTAGAGAGATTGGGTGAGCAAATGCAGACCCTTTAAAGCAATAATGCATGGCACCCATTCCATGGGTCCCAACTCTCCAGGTTGAAGCGAATATTACTACAGTTATAACATGTACGGGAAACCTAGAGAACGGACACACTATGAATATGAAAGGTTTCTAAAACTCAACGAATAGTCCCTCTCCTGGTGCTCCGGTTTGACTTTCCATCTGCTTTACTATCAACCTCCCAACTTGGAGAGACAGCCCCTATAACCTCCTGGTTCGAAAAGGTTGCCAATTTGGCAGAGGATGAAAGGGAAGAGGGAGAACCAATGAAAGAGTAGCTGTTAGGCATTTGGATGGGCACATATCACTCTAACATCCCGGCAGGAAGAAGAATTAACCAAAGTCTCAGCCACCCACCGGGAACCAGTATAGGTCCTGAACCAAAATTTTGGACTTGCGGTCAGCTCACCAAAAACGAGTTGAAAAATGGAGCTCAGGGGCACAGCAATTCACAAACTGGCCGAGTAATAAAGGACAACTATCGTCCAAAAATCTGTTGAGGGAAGGCAACGAGGCGGACTTGAAAGCGAGGCAGAATACCAGGAAACAGATTTCAAGAGGTACGTTGGAATCACCTTTAAAGCACAGGAAGAGGGGCACAGCTTCGACAATGATGCACTTGGCCAAAAAGGGCGTATGCGTTTTCTCCTGAATATATTCAGGAGGAAACGCATACGCCCTTTAAAGCCAAGCAAGCAAGCGGGCAATGCAAATCTGCACTACAAAGAAGTATCACTTCCCACCGGTCAAAAGGGACATCCACAAAATGTGTAAAAACCAGAAAGGCAAGACAGGCCCTGGAGAACAGGGAGCCTTGTTATGCTGATGGGCGGGATGTAAATTGCCAACTGCCTCTCTGGAGGAGTGCATTGTGTTCCCTAAAACAAGTAAAGAACAGAGCTACAGAGCCAAGGGCACTTACAGTATAGGGAATATTCCTTGGGAAAACTGAAAATCAATAAGCCAGAGCCACCCCAAAATTTAGGACTGCACTGCCTACAAGGACCTCAACTTGGGTACACCTTAAATATCCCAGGAAATATAAAAATGGTTCAAAAAATTGTGGTACTTACGTACGATGGAATATCCCTCAGCCATGAAATCAATGTCATAAGACCAGTAGCAGCAAAATGGGTGGATTCAGGTACGATGATTCTAAGTGAAATAAGTCACACAGAAAAAGAAACTTATCATAAGATATCACTTATGAAGATCCTGTAAAAATGGCTACACTTGAACTGAGTTAGGAAAGAGAACAGTGTCTCACATTTAGAAAACACTCTTATGCCTGCTTAAGGGGGAAGGAGAGGTGGGGTGATGCATAAAACCAGAGTTTGATATAAGCACAGGTACGGTTCCAAAAACCAACTATGGAATAGACAAGACCTACACCTTCCTCAGTGAAAGGGACTCAAAACCCCATATTTCCCGCAGAGGAATATATCTGACTGCTAAGAATCTTAAAACCTATGTATTGATATGTCTCCATAAGGGAATCAAGTGTGTCTAGACTGGCATAAACATGGCAGCGAGAATCAGCTCAAACCCACTATAAAAAGGAATTTCAAAAACAAAACAAAAGGGATTCCCTGGTGGCGCAGTGGTTGAGAGTCCGCCTGCCGATGCAGGGGACACGGGTTCGTGCCCCGGTCTGGGAGGATCCCACATGCCGCGGAGCGGCTTGGCCCATGAGCCATGGCCATTGAGCCTGCGTGTCCGGAGCCTGTGCTCCGCAACGGGAGAGGCCACAACAGTGAGAGGCCCACATAGCGCAAAAAAAAAAAAAAAAAACTGTGAAATTCTTTACAATTCCTTCAGGGTCTCTGATGAAACCTGGAATGACCCTATCTACAACGACAGCTGGATGTGGCATAAGGAGGGACACTTGGGACTGAGACGATTGGTGAGATTGTGTGAGCAAATGCAGACCCTTTAAAGCACAAATGCCTGGCACGCATTCCATGGGTCCCAACTCTCCACGTTGAAGGGAATATTACTACAGCTATAACATGTACGGGAAACCTAGAGAACGGACACACTGTGATTACAAAAGGTTTCTAAAACTCAACGAATAATCCCTCTCCTGGTGCTCCGGTTTGACTTTCCATCTGCTTTACTATCAACCTCCCAACTTGGAGAGACAGCACCTTTAACCTCCTGGTTCACACAGGTTGCCAATTTGGCAGAGGACGAAAGTGAAGAGGGAGAACCAATGAGAGAGTAGCTGTTAGGCATTTGGACGGGCACATATCACTCTAAATTCCCAGCAGGAAGAAGAATTAACCAAAGTCTCAGCCACCCACCGGGAACCAGTATAGGTCCTGAACCAAAATTTTGGACTTGCGGTCAGCTCACCAAAAACGAGTTGAAAAATGGAGCTCAGGGGCACAGCAATTCACATACTGGCCGAGTAATAAAGGACAACTATCGTCCAAAAATCTGTTGAGGGAAGGCAACGAGGCGGACTTGAAAGCGAGGCAGAATAGCAGGAAACAGATTTCAAGAGGTACGTTGGAATCGCCTTTAAAGCACAGGAAGAGGGGCACAACTTCGACAATGATGCAATTGGCCAAAAAGGGCGTATGCGTTTTCTCCTGAATATATTCAGGAGAAAACGCATACGCCCTTTTTGGCCAAGCAAGCAAGCGGGCAATGCAAATCTGCACTACAAAGAAGTATCACTTCCCACCGGTCAAAAGGGACATCCACAAAATGTGTAAAAACCAGAAAGGCAAGACAGGCCCTGGAGAACAGGGAGCCTTGTAATGCTGATGGGCGGGATGTAAATTGCCAACTGCCTCTCTGGAGGAGTGCATTGTGTTCCCTAAAACAAATAAACAACAGAGCTACAGAGCCAAGGGCACTTCCAGACTAGGGAATATACCTTGGGAAAACTGAAAATCAATAAGACAGAGCAACCCCAAAATTTAGGGCTGCACTGATTACAAGGACCTCAACTTGGATACACCTTAAATATCTCAGGAAATATAAAAATGGTTCAAAAAATTGTGGTACTTACGTACGATGGAATATCCCTCAGCCATGAAATCAATGTCATAAGACCAGTAGCAGCAAAATGGGTGGATTCAGGTACGATGATTCTAAGTGAAATAAGTCACACAGAAAAAGAAACTTATCATAAGATATCACTTATGAAGATCCTGTAAACATGGCTACACTTGAACTGAGTTAGGAAAGAGAACAGTGTCTCACATTTAGAAAACACTCTTATGCCTGCTTAAGGGGGAAGGAGAGGTGGGGTGATGCATAAAACCAGAGTTTGATATAAGCACAGGTACCGTTCCAAAAACCAACTATGGAATAGACATTACCTACACCTTCCTCAGTAAAAGGGACTCAAAACCCCATATTTCCCACAGAGGAATATATCTGACTAGTAAGAATCTTAAAACATATGAATGTATATGTCTCCGTAAGGGAATCAAATGTGTCTAGACTGGCATAAACATGGCAGCGAGAATCAGCTCAAACCCACTATAAAAAGGAATTTCAAAAACAAAACAAAAAACTGGGAAATTCTTTATAATTCCTTCAGGGTCTCTGATGAAACCTGGAATGACTCTATCTACAACGACAGCTGGATGTGGCATAAGGCTGGACACTTCGGACTGAGAGGATTGGTGAGATTGGGTGAGCAAATTCAGACCCTTTAAAGCAATAATGCATGGCACCCATTCCATGGGTCCAAACTCTCCAGTTTGAAGGGAATATTACTACACTTATAACATGTACAGGAAACCTAGAGAACGGACACACTGTGAATACGAAAGGTTTCTAAAACTCAACAAATAGTCCCTCTCCTGGTGCTCCGGTTTGACTTTCCATCTGGTTTACTATCAATCTCCCAACTTGGAGAGACAGCCCCTTTAACCTCCTGGTTCGCACAGGTTTACAATTTGGCAGAGGATGAAAGGGAAGAGGGAGAACCAATGAGAGAGTAGCTGTTAGGCATTTGGACGGGCACATATCACTCTAACTTCCCGGCAGGAAGAAGAATTAACCAAAGTCTCAGCCACCCACCGGGAACCAGCATAGGTCCTGAACCAAAATTTTGGACTTGCGGTAAGCTCTCAAAAAACGAGTTGAAAAATGGAGCTAAGGGGCACAGCAATTCACAAACTGGCCGAGTAATAAACGACAACTATCGTCCAAAAATCTGTTGAGGGAAAGCAACGAGGCGGACTTGAAAGTGAGGCAGAATAGCAGGAAACAGATTTCAAGAGGTACGTTGGAATCGTCTTTAAAGCACAGGAAGAGGGGCACAACTACGACAATGATGCACTTGGCCAAAAATGGCGTATGCGTTTTCTCCTGAATATATTCAGGAGAAAACGCATACGTCCTTTTTGGCCAAGCAAGAAAGCGGGCAATGCAAATCTGCACTACAAAGAAGTATAACTTCCCACCGGTCAAAAGGGACATCCGCAAAATGTGTAAAAACCAGAAAGGCAAGACAGGACCTGGAGAACAGGGAGCCTTATTATGCTGATAGGCGGGATGTAAATTTCCAACTGCCTCTCTGGAGGACTGCATTGTGTTCCCTAAAACAAGTTAAGAACAGAGCTACAGAGCCAAGGGCACTTCCAGTCTAGGGAATATACCTTGGGAATTCTGAAAATCAATAAGACATAGCCACCCCAAAATTTAGGGCTGCACTGATTACAAGGACCTCAACTTTGATACACCTTAAATATCCCAGGAAATATAAAAATGGTTCAAAAAATTGTGGTACTTACGTACGATGGAATATGCCTCAGCCATGAAATCAATGTCATAAGACCAGTAGCAGCAAAATGGGTGGATTCAGATACGATGATTCTAAGTGAAATAAGTCACACAGAAAAAGAAACTTATCATAAGATATCACTTATGAAGATCCTGTAAACATGGCTACACTTGAACTGAGTTAGGAAAGAGAACAGTGTCTCACATTTAGAAAACCCTCTTATGCCTGCTTAAGTGGGAAGGAGAGGTGGGGTGATGCATAAAACCAGAGTTTGATATAAGCACAGGTACCGTTCCAAAAACCAACTATGGAATAGACAAGACCTACACCTTCCTCAGTGAAAGGGACTCAAAACCCCATATTTCCCGCAGAGGAATATATCTGACTAGTAAGAATCTGAAAACCTATGTATTGATATGTCTCCGTAAGGGAATCAAATGTGTCTAGACAGGCATAAACATGGCAGCGAGAATCAGCTCAATCCCACTATAAAAAGGAATTTCATAAACAAGACAAGAAAACTGGGAAATTCTTTCCAATTCCTTCAGGGTCTCTGATGAAACCTGGAATGACCCTATCTACAACGACAGCTGGATGTGGCATAAGGAGGGACAATTGGGACTGAGACGATTGGTGAGATTGGGTGAGCAAATGCAGACCCTTTAAAGCACAAATGCCTGGAACCCATTCCATGGGTCCCAACTCTCCAGGTTGAAGGGAATATTACTACAGCTATAACATGTACGGGAAACCTAGAGAACGGACACACTGTGAATATGAAAGGTTTCTAAAACTCAACGAATAGTCCCTCTCCTGGTGCTCCGGTTTGACTTTCCATCTGCTTTACTATCAATCTCCCAACATGGAGAGACAGCCCCTTTAACCTCCTGATTCGCACAGGTTTCCAATTTGGCAGAGGATGAAAGGGAAGAGGGAGAACCAATGAGAGAGTAGCTGTTAGGCATTTGGACGGGCACATATCACTCTAACTTCCCAGCAGGAAGAAGAATTAACCAAAGTCTCAGCCACCCACCGGGAACCAGCATTGGTCCTGAACCAAAATTTTGGACTTGCGGTCAGCTCACAAAAAACGAGTTGAAAAATGGAGCTCAGGGGCACAGCAATTCACAAACTGTCCAATTAATAAAGGACAACTATCGTCCAAAAATCTGTTGAGGGAAGGCAACGAGGCGGACTTGAACGCGAGGCAGAATAGCAGGAAACAGATTTCAAGTGGTACGTTGGAATCGCCTTTAAAGCACAGGAAGAGGGGCACAACTTCGACAGTGATGCACTTGGCCAAAAAGGGCGTATGCGTTTTCTCCTGAATATATTCAGGAGAAAACGCATATGCCCTTTTTGGCCAAGCAAGCAAGCGGGCAATACAAATCTGCACTACAAAGAAGTATCACTTCCCTCCGGTCAAAAGGGACATCCACAAAATGTGTAAAAACCAGAAAGGCAAGACAGGCCCTGGAGAACAGGGAGCCTTGTTATGCTGATGGGCGGGATGTAAATTGCCAACTGCCTCTCTGGAGGAGTACATTGTGTTCCCTAAAACAAGTAAAGAACAGAGCTACAGAACCAAGAGCACTTCCAGTCTAGGGAATATACCTTGGGAAAACTGAAAATCAATAAGACAGATCCACCCCAAAATTTAGGGCTGCACTGCTTACAAGGACCTCAACTTGGGTACACCTTAAATATCCCAGGAAATATAAAAATGGTTCAAAAAATTGTGGTACTTACGTACGATGGAATATCCCTCAGCCATGAAATCAATGACATAAGGCCAGTAGCAGCAAAATGGGTGGATTCAGGTACGATGATTCTAAGTGAAATAAGTCACACAGAAAAAGAAACTTATCATAAGATATCACTTAGGAAGATCCTGTAAACATGGCTATACTTGAACTGAGTTAGGAAACAGAACAGTGTCTCACATTTAGAAAACACTCTTATGCCTGCTTAAGGGGGAAGGAGAGGTGGGGTGATGCATAAAACCAGAGTTTGATATAAGCACAGGTACGGTTCCAAAAACCAACTATGGAATAGACAAGACCTACACCTTCTTCAGTGAAAGGGACTCAAAACCCCATATTTCCCGCAGAGGAATATATCTGACTACTAAAAATCTTAAAACCTATGTATTGATATGTCTCCATAAGGGAATCAAGTGTGTCTAGACTGGCATAAACATGGCAGCGAGAATCAGCTCAAACCCACTATAAAAAGGAATTTCAAAAACAAAACAAAAAAACTGGGAAATTCTTTACAATTCCTTCAGGGTCTCTGATGAAACCTGGAATGACACTATCTACAATGACAGCTGGATGTGGCATAAGGAGGGACACTTGGGACTGAGACGATTGGTGAGATTGTGTGAGCAAATGCAGACCCTTTAAAGCACAAATGCCTGGCACGCATTCCATGGGTCCCAACTCTCCACGTTGAAGGGAATATTACTACAGCTATATCATGTACGGGAAACCTAGAGAACGGACACACTGTGATTACGAAAGGTTTCTAAAACTCAACGAATAATCCCTCTCCTGGTGCTCCGGTTTGACTTTCCATCTGCTTTACTATCAACCTCCCAACTTGGAGAGA
The DNA here is from genome assembly GCF_949752795.1 of Hyperoodon ampullatus. Lineage (NCBI taxonomy): Eukaryota > Metazoa > Chordata > Mammalia > Artiodactyla > Ziphiidae > Hyperoodon > Hyperoodon ampullatus. Next base: position 5,869 of record NW_027640409.1, on the reverse strand, counting down.
CAGCCCCTTTAACCTCCTGGTTCACACAGGTTGCCAATTTGGCAGAGGACGAAAGGGAAGAGGGAGAACCAATGAGAGAGTAGCTGTTAGGCATTTGGACTGGCACATATCACTCTAAATTCCTAGCAGGAAGAAGAATTAACCAAAGTCTCAGCCACCCACCGGGAACCAGTATAGGTCCTGAACCAAAATTTTGGACTTGCGGTCAGCTCACCAAAAACGAGTTGAAAAATGGAGCTCAGGGGCACAGCAATTCACATACTGGCTGAGTAATAAAGGACAACTATCGTCCAAAAATCTGTTGAGGGAAGGCAACGAGGCGGACTTGAAAGCGAGGCCGAATAGCAGGAAACAGATTTCAAGAGGTACGTTGGAATCGCCTTTAAAGCACAGGAAGAGGGGCACAACTACAACAATGATGCACTTGGCCAAAAAGGGCGTATGCGTATTCTCCTGAATATATTCAGGAGAAAACGCATACGCCCTTTTTGGCCAAGCAAGCAAGCGGGCAATGCAAATCTGCACTACAAAGAAGTATCACTTCCCACCGGTCAAAAGGGACATCCACAAAATGTGTAAAAACCAGAAAGGCAAGACAGGACCTGGAGAACAGGGAGCCTTATTATGCTGATGGGCGGGATGTAAATTTACAACTGCCTCTCTGGAGGACTGCATTGTGTTCCCTAAAACAAGTAAACAACAGAGCTACAGAGCCAACGGCACTTCCAGTCTAGGTAATATACCTTGAGAAAACTGAAAATCAATAATACAGAGCAACCCCAAAATTTAGGGCTGCACTGTTTACAAGGACCTCAACTTGGGTACACCTTAAATATCCCAGGAAATATAAAAATGGTTCAAAAAATTGTGGTACTTACATACGATGGAATATCCCTCAGCCATGAAATCAATGTCATAAGACCAGTAGCAGCAAAATGGGTGGATTCAGGTACAATGATTCTAAGTGAAATAAGTCACACAGAAAAAGAAACTTATCATAAGATATCACTTATGAAGATCCTGTAAACATGGCTACACTTGAACTGAGTTAGGAAAGAGAACAGTGTCTCACATTTAGAAAACACTCTTATGCCTGCTTAAGGGGGAAGGAGAGGTGGGGTGATGCATAAAACCAGAGTTTGATATAAGCACAGGTACCGTTCCAAAAACCAACTATGGAATAGACAAGACCTACAACTTCCTCAGTGAAAGGGACTCAAAACCCCATATTTCCCGCAGAGGAATATATCTGACTAGTAAGAATCTGAAAACCTATGTATTGATATGTCTCCGTAAGGGAATCAAATGTGTCTAGACAGGCATAAACATGGCAGCGAGAATCAGCTCAATCCCACTATAAAAAGGAATTTCAAAAACAAAACAAGAAAACTGGGAAATTCTTTCCAATTCCTTCAGGGTCTCTGATGAAACCTGGAATGACCCTATCTACAACGACAGCTGGATGTGGCATAAGGAGGGACAATTGGGACTGAGACGATTGGTGAGATTGGGTGAGCAAATGCAGACCCTTTAAAGCACAAATGCCTGGAACCCATTCCATGGGTCCCAACTCACCAGGTTGAAGGGAATATTACTACAGCTATAACATGTACGGGAAACCTAGAGAACGGACACACTGTGAATACTAAAGGTTTCTAAAACTCAACGAATAGTCCCTCTACTGGTGCTCCGGTTTGACTTTCCATCTGCTTTGCTATCAATCTCCCAACATGGAGAGACAGCCCCTTTAACCTCCTGGTTCGCACAGGTTGCCAATTTGGCAGAGGATGAAAGGGAAGAGGGAGAACCAATGAAAGAGTAGCTGTTAGGCATTTGGATGGGCACATATCACTCTAACATCCCGGCAGGAAGAAGAATTAACCAAAGTCTCAGCCACCCACCGGGAACCAGTATAGGTCCTGAACAAAAATTTTGGACTTGCGGTCAGCTCACCAAAAACGAGTTGAAAAATGGAGCTCAGGGGCACAGCAATTCACAAACTGGCCGAGTAATAAAGGACAACTATCGTCCAAAAATCTGTTGAGGGAAGGCAACGAGGCAGACTTGAAAGCGAGGCAGAATAGCAGGAAACAGATTTCAAGAGGTACGTTGGAATCGCCTTTAAAGCACAGGAAGAGGGGCACAACTTCGACAATGATGCCCTTGGCCAAAAAGGGCGTATGCGTTTTCTCCTGAATATATTCAGGAGAAAACGCATACGCCCTTTTTGGCCAAGCAAGCAAGCGGGCAATGCAAATCTGCACTACAAAGAAGTATCACTTCCCACCGGTCAAAAGGGACATCCACAAAATGTGTAAAAACCAGAAAGGCAAGACAGGCCCTGGAGAACAGGGAGCCTTGTTATGCTGATGATCGGGATGTAAATTGCCAACTGCCTCTCTGGAGGAGTGCATTGTGTTCCCTAAAACAAGTAAAGAACAGAGCTACAGAGCCAAGGGCACTTCCAGTCTAGGGAATATACCTTGGGAAAACTGAAAATCAATAAGACAGAGCCACCACAACATTTAGGGCTGCACTGCTTACAAGGACCTCAACTTGGGTACACCTTAAATATCCCAGGAAATATAAAAATGGTTCAAAAAATTGTGGTACTTACGTACGATGGAATATCTCTCAGCCATGAAATCAATGTCATAAGACCAGTAGCAGCTAAATGGGTGGATTCAGGTACGATGATTCTAAGTGAAATAAGTCACACAGAAAAAGAAACTTATCATAAGATATCACTTATGAAGATCCTGTAAACATGGCTACACTTGAACTGAGTTAGGAAAGAGAACAGTGTCTCACATTTATAAAACACACTTATGCCTGCTTAAGTGGCAAGGAGAGGTGGGGTGATGCATAAAACCAGAGTTTGATATAAGCACAGGTACCGTTCCAAAAACCAACTATGGAATACACAAGACCTACACCTTCCTCAGTGAAAGGGACTCAAAACACCATATTTCCCACAGAGGAATATATCTGACTAGTAAGAATCTTAAAACCTATGTATTGATATGTCTCCGTAAGGGAATCAAGTGTGTCTAGACTGGCATAAACATGGCAGCGAGAATCAGCTCAAACCCACTATAAAAAGGAATTTCAAAAACAAAACAAAAAAACTGGGAAATTCTTTCCAATTCCTTCAGGGTCTCTGATGAAACCTGAAATGACCCTATCTACAATGACAGCTGGATGTGGCATAACGAGGGACACTTGGGACTGAGACGATTGGCGAGATTGGGTGAGCAAATGCAGACCGTTTAAAGCACAAATGCCTGGCACCCATTCCATGGGTCACAACTCTCCAGGTTGAAGGGAATATTACTACAGCTATAACATGTACGGGAAACCTAGAGAACGGACACACTGTGAATACGAAAGTTTTCTAAAACTCAACGAATAATCCCTCTCCTGGTGCTCCGCTTTGACTTTACATCTGCTTTACTATCAACCTCCCAACTTGGAGAGACAGCCCCTTTAACCTCCTGGTTCGCACAGGTTGCCAATTTGGCAGAGGATGAAAGGGAAGAGGGAGAACCAATGAGAGAGTAGCTGTTAGGCATTTGGACGGGCACATATCACTGTAATTTCCCGGCAGGAAGAAGAATTAAGCAAAGTCCCAGCCACCCACCAGGAACCAGTATAGGTCCCGAACCAAAATTTTGGACTTGTGGTCCGCTCACCAAAAACGAGTTAAAAAATGGAGCTCAGGGGCACAGCAATTCACAAACTGGCCGAGTAATAAAGGACAACTATCGTCCAAAAATCTGTTGAGGGAAGGCAACGAGGCGGACTTGAAAGCGAGGCAGAATAGCAGGAAACAGATTTCAAGAGGTACGTTGGAATCGCCTTTAAAGCACAGGAAGAGGGGCACAACTTCGAAAATGATGCACTTGGCCAAAAAGGGCATATGCGTTTTCTCCTGAATATATTCAAGAGAAAACGCATACGCCCTTTTTGGCCAAGCAAGCAAGCGGGCAATGCAAATCTGCACTACAAAGAAGTATCACTTCCCACTGGTCAAAAGGGACATCCACAAAATGTGTAAAAACCAGAAAGGCAAGACAGGCACTTGAGAACAAGGAGCCTTCTTATGCTGATGGGCGGGATGTAAATTGCCAACTGCCTCTCTGGAGGAGTGCATTGTGTTCCCTAAAACAAGTAAAGAACAGAGCTACAGAGCCAAGGGCACTTCCAGTCTAGGGAATATACCTTGGGAAAACTGAAAATCAATAAGACAGAGCCACCCCAAAATTTAGGGCTGCACTGCTTACAAGGACCTCAACTTGGGTACACATTAAATATCCCAGGAAATATAAAAATGGTTCAAAAAATTGTGGTACTTACGTACGATGGAATATCCCTCAGCCATGAAATCAATGTCATAAGACCAGTAGCAGCATAATGGGTGGATTCAGGTACGATGATCCTAAGTGAAATAAGTCACACAGAAAAAGAAACTTATCATAAGATATCACTTATGAAGATCCTGTAAACGTGGCTACACTTGAACTGAGTTAGGAAAGAGAACAGTGTCTCACATTTAGAAAACACTCTTATGCCTGCTTAAGGGGGAAGGAGAGGTGGGGTGATGCATAAACCAGAGTTTGATATAAGCACAGGTACCGTTCCAAAAACCAACTATGGAATAGACAAGACCTACACCTTCCTCAGTGAAAGGGACTCAAAACCCCATATTTCCCGCAGAGGAATATATCTGACTAGTAAGAATCTTAAAACCTATGTATTGATATGTCTCCATAAGGGAATCAAGTGTGTCTAGACTGGCATCAACATGGCAGCGAGAATCAGCTCAAACCCACTATAAAAAGGAATTTCAAAAACAAAACAAAAAAACTGGGAAATTCTTTACAATTCCTTCAGGGTCTCTGATGAAACCTGGAATGACCCTATCTACAACGACAGCTGGATGTGGCATAAGGCTGGACACTTGGGACTGAGACGATTAGTGAGATTGGGTGAGCAAATGCAGACCCTTTAAAGCAATAATGCATGGCACCCATTCCATGGGTCCCAACTCTCCAGGTTGAAGGGAATATTACTACAGTTATAACATGTACGGGAAACCTAGAGAACGGACACACTGTGAATATGAAAGGTTTCTAAAACTCAACGAATAGTCCCTCTCCTGGTGCTCCGGTTTGACTTTCCATCTGCTTTACTATCAACCTCCCAACTTGGAGAGATAGCCCCTATAACCTCCTGGTTCGCACAGGTTGCCAATTTGGCAGAGGATGAAAGGGAAGAGGGAGAGCCAATGAGAGAGTAGCTGTTAGGCATTTGGATGGGCACATATCACTCTAACATCCCGGCAGGAAGAAGAATTAACCAAAGTCTCAGCCACCCACCGGGAACCAGTATAGGTCCTGAACCAAAATTTTGGACTTGCGGTCAGATCACGAAAAACGAGTTGAAAAATGGAGCTCAGGGGCACAGCAATTCACAAACTGGCCGAGTAATAAAGGACAACTATCGTCCAAAAATCTGTTGAGGGAAGGCAACGAGGCGGACTTGAAAGCGAGGCAGAATAGCAGGAAAGAGATTTCAAGAGGTACGTTGGAATCACCTTTAAAGCACAGGAAGAGGGGCACAACTTCGACAATGATGCACTTGGCCAAAAAGGGCGTATGCGTTTTCCCCTGAATATATTCAGGAGAAAACGCATACGCCCTTTAAGGCCAAGCAAGCAAGCGGGCAATGCAAATCTGCACTACAAAGAAGTATCACTTCCCACCGGTCAAAAGGGACATCCACAAAATGTGTAAAAACCAGAAAGGCAAGACAGGCCCTGGAGAACAGGGAGCCTTGTTATGCTGATGGGCGGGATGTAAATTGCCAA
>NW_027640410.1:0-139722 GCF_949752795.1 Hyperoodon ampullatus | reverse complement strand
CCCCAGTCCCCGCAAGACCACTGAATACCGGCGGGCTCCCCTGGCCTGCTCAGCGGCATCCAGGCCCGGAAGCCCTTCCCAGTCACCCTGTGTATGCCGAGTGTAGGGCAACGCACTGCCCACCTCCTGGGGAGTGCTAGATTTCCTCAGCACTGCCACAGCTACAGGGAAACTCTTCTCTCACGTCCTACCTGTCAAGGAACTCCGCCTCATTGCCCTTGTGTGAGCGGCACTTAGGAAAACAATCTGCTTCACGGGCCTTCTAGGAACCCTTAGCCGAGGGCACCGCTCTTATGTCAGAAAGTCAGCTTGCGTTCCTGCTGCCACTAAAGCACAGTGCCTCCCCTTACACTGCAGGCCTTTAGTAGAGGCTAAGGCCCGATAGAGCCTGCCTAGAGGTTTCCTTTTGGATGAGAGAGGAGTTGGCTCCAGGCAGAACAGCCTGTGAAGAAAAGTGGATTCAGGGAAGGAGCGAGTGTGTAGCTAGTGTCCCTGTGCACCTGCTAGAAATCACAAGGCGGTGAGCTACGTGGTGACTGGAAGCGGGGGTCTGAGGGCAGAAGAAGCCTTGTAGTCCCATTTTGAGAGCTCCATTCCTGCTGCCTTGAAGCTACCCGATTAACACCGTTTCTGACGGGCCTCTAGGCACTGGAGGCAGGGCTCGGGAACGAGAAGGAGTTTCCTCTACATAATCAGGGTGCTTCCGTGTTGGGAGCTCATCCTGTCAGGCTGTAGGACTACAGGGATCGGCCACTTGAGGGCCTGCCTCGAGAAAGGCTTTGAGCCGCCCTGCAGGAACGGAGCACACAGCAAGCTCTTTGAGGCCTTGTTGGCTGTAGTGCTTTATTTTATCGGTGCTGCCCTTTTCAGGACTCCTAGACGCTTCGGGTGTGCACCCTTTTCCCTGCGAAAACCCCCGGCCCCTGGGGGCAGGCTGTGCCACACCCAGGCCCCTAGGCCCTTGAGAGAGGGGCCTGCTGTGTATGCCGAGGGAGGGACTACAGCCAGCGCTTTGAAAGGGGACGGCTACGATTCCTCGGCACTCCAAGAGCATCGGGCGCGCCTTTCTCGCCGGTCCACCGTGCCCTGGAAGTTTTCGACATTGACCTCCTCTCAGCTGCACCGAGGAAATAGTCTGCTTAGAACGCCTTGTGGCAGCCCGGTGGGAAAGTCACTCTACTCACGGAGGAAGTCAGCGTGCACTGCAGCGGCAACTAAAGCAGAGTTCTTCAGGCAGCACAACACTTGGGTGTTTTGGAAGAGGCAGACGCTTAGAGGCCTAACGAGAGCCTGCCTTGTTTGAGTTCGTTCGCTCCAGGCAGAACACCCTGCGTCGTAAACAAGTTGATTCAGGGAAGGGCCCATTGTGTACCTTGTGTGGTTTGTGGCTTGTTGAATCCCCAGGTTGCGTTTACTGCCTGTCTGGCTTGCAGTGCGGGCCTGAAGGCACAGGCCGTCTCTCCCAGTTTGAAAGTTCCCTTGGTCGGGCCTTGAACGACACGGAGAGACACCCTTTGTGACGGGCCTCTCGTCACGGTAGGCCTGGTTCTGGGAAGAAAATGAGCTCTCGCCCGTGAAACAGGGTGCGTCCAGGGCCTAGCTTGGGGGCTCATGCTGCTATGCTCCATACCTACCTGGAGACCGAACGTCATGTCAGCCCTTTGCCTCGAGGAAAGTCGCTTTAGTGCCCTGCTGAAGCGGAGGCAGGCAGCACTTTCCAAGGGGCCTTCGTCGCACTTCTGCTTTCTTTTCTTGGTTAGTGCGCCACTGAGGACACCCAGGACCCTCGCGTCCGCACCCCAGTCCCCGCAAGACCACTGAATACCGGCGGGCTCCCCTGGCCTGCTCAGCGGCATCCAGGCCCGGAAGCCCTTCCCAGTCACCCTGTGTATGCCGAGTGTAGGGCAACGCACTGCCCACCTCCTGGGGAGTGCTAGATTTCCTCAGCACTGCCACAGCTACAGGGAAACTCTTCTCTCACGTCCTACCTGTCAAGGAGCTCCGCCTCATTGCCCTTGTGTGAGCGGCACTTAGGAAAACAATCTGCTTCGCGGGCCTTCTAGGAACCCTTAGCCGAGGGCACCGCTCTTATGTCAGAAAGTCAGCTTGCGTTCCTGCTGCCACTAAAGCACAGTGCCTCCCCTTACACTGCAGGCCTTTAGTAGAGGCTAAGGCCCGATAGAGCCTGCCTAGAGGTTTCCTTTTGGATGAGCGAGGAGTTGGCTACAGGCAGAACAGCCTGTGAAGAAAAGTGGATTCAGGGAAGGAGCGAGTGTGTAGCTAGCGTCCCTGTGCACCTGCTAGAAATCACAAGGCGGTGAGCTACGTGTTGACTGGAAGCGGGGCTCTGAGGGCAGAAGAAGCCTTGTAGTCCCATTTTGAGAGCTCCATTCCTGCTGCCTTGAAGCTACCCGATTAACACCGTTTCTGACGGGCCTCTAGGCACTGGAGGCAGGGCTCGGGAACGAGAAGGAGTTTCCTCTAAATAATCAGGGTGCTTCCGTGTTGGGAGCTCATCCTGTCAGGCTGTAGGACTACAGGGATCGGCCACTTGAGGGCCTGCCTCGAGAAAGGCTTTGAGCCGCCCTGCAGGAACGGAGCACACAGCAAGCTCTTTGAGGCCTTGTTGGCTGTAGTGCTTTATTTTATCGGTGCTGCCCTTTTCAGGACTCCTAGACGCTTCGGGTGTGCACCCTTTTCCCTGCGAAAACCCCCGGCCCCTGGGGGCAGGCTGTGCCACACCCAGGCCCCTAGGCCCTTGAGAGAGGGGCCTGCTGTGTATGCCGAGGGAGGGACTACAGCCAGCGCTTTGAAAGGGGACGGCTACGATTCCTCGGCACTCCAAGAGCATCGGGCGCGCCTTTCTCGCCGGTCCACCGTGCCCTGGAAGTTTTCGACATTGACCTCCTCTCAGCTGCACCGAGGAAATAGTCTGCTTAGAACGCCTTGTGGCAGCCCGGTGGGAAAGTCACTCTACTCACGGAGGAAGTCAGCGTGCACTGCAGCGGCAACTAAAGCAGAGTTCTTCAGGCAGCACAACACTTGGGTGTTTTGGAAGAGGCAGACGCTTAGAGGCCTAACGAGAGCCTGCCTTGTTTGAGTTCGTTCGCTCCAGGCAGAACACCCTGCGTCGTAAACAAGTTGATTCAGGGAAGGGCCCATTGTGTACCTTGTGTGGTTTGTGGCTTGTTGAATCCCCAGGTTGCGTTTACTGCCTGTCTGGCTTGCAGTGCGGGCCTGAAGGCACAGGCCGTCTCTCCCAGTTTGAAAGTTCCCTTGGTCGGGCCTTGAACGACACGGAGAGACACCCTTTGTGACGGGCCTCTCGTCACGGTAGGCCTGGTTCTGGGAAGAAAATGAGCTCTCGCCCGTGAAACAGGGTGCGTCCAGGGCCTAGCTTGGGGGCTCATGCTGCTATGCTCCATACCTACCTGGAGACCGAACGTCATGTCAGCCCTTTGCCTCGAGGAAAGTCGCTTTAGTGCCCTGCTGAAGCGGAGGCAGGCAGCACTTTCCAAGGGGCCTTCGTCGCACTTCTGCTTTCTTTTCTTGGTTAGTGCGCCATTGAGGACACCCAGGACCCTCGCGTCCGCACCCCAGTCCCCGCAAGACCACTGAATACCGGCGGGCTCCCCTGGCCTGCTCAGCGGCATCCAGGCCCGGAAGCCCTTCCCAGTCACCCTGTGTATGCCGAGTGTAGGGCAACGCACTGCCCACCTCCTGGGGAGTGCTAGATTTCCTCAGCACTGCCACAGCTACAGGGAAACTCTTCTCTCACGTCCTACCTGTCAAGGAACTCCGCCTCATTGCCCTTGTGTGAGCGGCACTTAGGAAAACAATCTGCTTCGCGGGCCTTCTAGGAACCCTTAGCCGAGGGCACCGCTCTTATGTCAGAAAGTCAGCTTGCGTTCCTGCTGCCACTAAAGCACAGTGCCTCCCCTTACACTGCAGGCCTTTAGTAGAGGCTAAGGCCCGATAGAGCCTGCCTAGAGGTTTCCTTTTGGATGAGCGAGGAGTTGGCTACAGGCAGAACAGCCTGTGAAGAAAAGTGGATTCAGGGAAGGAGCGAGTGTGTAGCTAGTGTCCCTGTGCACCTGCTAGAAATCACAAGGCGGTGAGCTACGTGGTGACTGGAAGCGGGGCTCTGAGGGCAGAAGAAGCCTTGTAGTCCCATTTTGAGAGCTCCATTCCTGCTGCCTTGAAGCTACCCGATTAACACCGTTTCTGACGGGCCTCTAGGCACTGGAGGCAGGGCTCGGGAACGAGAAGGAGTTTCCTCTAAATAATCAGGGTGCTTCCGTGTTGGGAGCTCATCCTGTCAGGCTGTAGGACTACAGGGATCGGCCACTTGAGGGCCTGCCTCGAGAAAGGCTTTGAGCCGCCCTGCAGGAACGGAGCACACAGCAAGCTCTTTGAGGCCTTGTTGGCTGTAGTGCTTTATTTTATCGGTGCTGCCCTTTTCAGGACTCCTAGACGCTTCGGGTGTGCACCCTTTTCCCTGCGAAAACCCCCGGCCCCTGGGGGCAGGCTGTGCCACACCCAGGCCCCTAGGCCCTTGAGAGAGGGGCCTGCTGTGTATGCCGAGGGAGGGACTACAGCCAGCGCTTTGAAAGGGGACGGCTACGATTCCTGGGCACTCCAAGAGCATCGGGCGCGCCTTTCTCGCCGGTCCACCGTGCCCTGGAAGTTTTCGACATTGACCTCCTCTCAGCTGCACCGAGGAAATAGTCTGCTTAGAACGCCTTGTGGCAGCCCGGTGGGAAAGTCACTCTACTCACGGAGGAAGTCAGCGTGCACTGCAGCGGCAACTAAAGCAGAGTTCTTCAGGCAGCACAACACTTGGGTGTTTTGGAAGAGGCAGACGCTTAGAGGCCTAACGAGAGCCTGCCTTGTTTGAGTTCGTTCGCTCCAGGCAGAACACCCTGCGTCGTAAACAAGTTGATTCAGGGAAGGGCCCATTGTGTACCTTGTGTGGTTTGTGGCTTGTTGAATCCCCAGGTTGCGTTTACTGCCTGTCTGGCTTGCAGTGCGGGCCTGAAGGCACAGGCCGTCTCTCCCAGTTTGAAAGTTCCCTTGGTCGGGCCTTGAACGACACGGAGAGACACCCTTTGTGACGGGCCTCTCGTCACGGTAGGCCTGGTTCTGGGAAGAAAATGAGCTCTCGCCCGTGAAACAGGGTGCGTCCAGGGCCTAGCTTGGGGGCTCATGCTGCTATGCTCCATACCTACCTGGAGACCGAACGTCAGCCCTTTGCCTCGAGGAAAGTCGCTTTAGTGCCCTGCTGAAGCGGAGGCAGGCAGCACTTTCCAAGGGGCCTTCGTCGCACTTCTGCTTTCTTTTCTTGGTTAGTGCGCCACTGAGGACACCCAGGACCCTCGCGTCCGCACCCCAGTCCCCGCAAGACCACTGAATACCGGCGGGCTCCCCTGGCCTGCTCAGCGGCATCCAGGCCCGGAAGCCCTTCCCAGTCACCCTGTGTATGCCGAGTGTAGGGCAACGCACTGCCCACCTCCTGGGGAGTGCTAGATTTCCTCAGCACTGCCACAGCTACAGGGAAACTCTTCTCTCACGTCCTACCTGTCAAGGAACTCCGCCTCATTGCCCTTGTGTGAGCGGCACTTAGGAAAACAATCTGCTTCGCGGGCCTTCTCAGAAACCTTAGCCGAGGGCACCGCTCTTATGTCAGAAAGTCAGCTTGCGTTCCTGCTGCCACTAAAGCACAGTGCCTCCCCTTACACTGCAGGCCTTTAGTAGAGGCTAAGGCCCGATAGAGCCTGCCTAGAGGTTTCCTTTTGGATGAGCGAGGAGTTGGCTCCAGGCAGAACAGCCTGTGAAGAAAAGTGGATTCAGGGAAGGAGCGAGTGTGTAGCTAGCGTCCCTGTGCACCTGCTAGAAATCACAAGGCGGTGAGCTACGTGGTGACTGGAAGCGGGGGTCTGAGGGCAGAAGAAGCCTTGTAGTCCCATTTTGAGAGCTCCATTCCTGCTGCCTTGAAGCTACCCGATTAACACCGTTTCTGACGGGCCTCTAGGCACTGGAGGCAGGGCTCGGGAACGAGAAGGAGTTTCCTCTAAATAATCAGGGTGCTTCCGTGTTGGGAGCTCATCCTGTCAGGCTGTAGGACTACAGGGATCGGCCACTTGAGGGCCTGCCTCGAGAAAGGCTTTGAGCCGCCCTGCAGGAACGGAGCACACAGCAAGCTCTTTGAGGCCTTGTTGGCTGTAGTGCTTTATTTTATCGGTGCTGCCCTTTTCAGGACTCCTAGACGCTTCGGGTGTGCACCCTTTTCCCTGCGAAAACCCCCGGCCCCTGGGGGCAGGCTGTGCCACACCCAGGCCCCTAGGCCCTTGAGAGAGGGGCCTGCTGTGTATGCCGAGGGAGGGACTACAGCCAGCGCTTTGAAAGGGGACGGCTACGATTCCTGGGCACTCCAAGAGCATCGGGCGCGCCTTTCTCGCCGGTCCACCGTGCCCTGGAAGTTTTCGACATTGACCTCCTCTCAGCTGCACCGAGGAAATAGTCTGCTTAGAACGCCTTGTGGCAGCCCGGTGGGAAAGTCACTCTACTCACGGAGGAAGTCAGCGTGCACTGCAGCGGCAACTAAAGCAGAGTTCTTCAGGCAGCACAACACTTGGGTGTTTTGGAAGAGGCAGACGCTTAGAGGCCTAACGAGAGCCTGCCTTGTTTGAGTTCGTTCGCTCCAGGCAGAACACCCTGCGTCGTAAACAAGTTGATTCAGGGAAGGGCCCATTGTGTACCTTGTGTGGTTTGTGGCTTGTTGAATCCCCAGGTTGCGTTTACTGCCTGTCTGGCTTGCAGTGCGGGCCTGAAGGCACAGGCCGTCTCTCCCAGTTTGAAAGTTCCCTTGGTCGGGCCTTGAACGACACGGAGAGACACCCTTTGTGACGGGCCTCTCGTCACGGTAGGCCTGGTTCTGGGAAGAAAATGAGCTCTCGCCCGTGAAACAGGGTGCGTCCAGGGCCTAGCTTGGGGGCTCATGCTGCTATGCTCCATACCTACCTGGAGACCGAACGTCAGCCCTTTGCCTCGAGGAAAGTCGCTTTAGTGCCCTGCTGAAGCGGAGGCAGGCAGCACTTTCCAAGGGGCCTTCGTCGCACTTCTGCTTTCTTTTCTTGGTTAGTGCGCCATTGAGGACACCCAGGACCCTCGCGTCCGCACCCCAGTCCCCGCAAGACCACTGAATACCGGCGGGCTCCCCTGGCCTGCTCAGCGGCATCCAGGCCCGGAAGCCCTTCCCAGTCACCCTGTGTATGCCGAGTGTAGGGCAACGCACTGCCCACCTCCTGGGGAGTGCTAGATTTCCTCAGCACTGCCACAGCTACAGGGAAACTCTTCTCTCACGTCCTACCTGTCAAGGAACTCCGCCTCATTGCCCTTGTGTGAGCGGCACTTAGGAAAACAATCTGCTTCACGGGCCTTCTAGGAACCCTTAGCCGAGGGCACCGCTCTTATGTCAGAAAGTCAGCTTGCGTTCCTGCTGCCACTAAAGCACAGTGCCTCCCCTTACACTGCAGGCCTTTAGTAGAGGCTAAGGCCCGATAGAGCCTGCCTAGAGGTTTCCTTTTGGATGAGCGAGGAGTTGGCTCCAGGCAGAACAGCCTGTGAAGAAAAGTGGATTCAGGGAAGGAGCGAGTGTGTAGCTAGTGTCCCTGTGCACCTGCTAGAAATCACAAGGCGGTGAGCTACGTGGTGACTGGAAGCGGGGGTCTGAGGGCAGAAGAAGCCTTGTAGTCCCATTTTGAGAGCTCCATTCCTGCTGCCTTGAAGCTACCCGATTAACACCGTTTCTGACGGGCCTCTAGGCACTGGAGGCAGGGCTCGGGAACGAGAAGGAGTTTCCTCTAAATAATCAGGGTGCTTCCGTGTTGGGAGCTCATCCTGTCAGGCTGTAGGACTACAGGGATCGGCCACTTGAGGGCCTGCCTCGAGAAAGGCTTTGAGCCGCCCTGCAGGAACGGAGCACACAGCAAGCTCTTTGAGGCCTTGTTGGCTGTAGTGCTTTATTTTATCGGTGCTGCCCTTTTCAGGACTCCTAGACGCTTCGGGTGTGCACCCTTTTCCCTGCGAAAACCCCCGGCCCCTGGGGGCAGGCTGTGCCACACCCAGGCCCCTAGGCCCTTGAGAGAGGGGCCTGCTGTGTATGCCGAGGGAGGGACTACAGCCAGCGCTTTGAAAGGGGACGGCTACGATTCCTCGGCACTCCAAGAGCATCGGGCGCGCCTTTCTCGCCGGTCCACCGTGCCCTGGAAGTTTTCGACATTGACCTCCTCTCAGCTGCACCGAGGAAATAGTCTGCTTAGAACGCCTTGTGGCAGCCCGGTGGGAAAGTCACTCTACTCACGGAGGAAGTCAGCGTGCACTGCAGCGGCAACTAAAGCAGAGTTCTTCAGGCAGCACAACACTTGGGTGTTTTGGAAGAGGCAGACGCTTAGAGGCCTAACGAGAGCCTGCCTTGTTTGAGTTCGTTCGCTCCAGGCAGAACACCCTGCGTCGTAAACAAGTTGATTCAGGGAAGGGCCCATTGTGTACCTTGTGTGGTTTGTGGCTTGTTGAATCCCCAGGTTGCGTTTACTGCCTGTCTGGCTTGCAGTGCGGGCCTGAAGGCACAGGCCGTCTCTCCCAGTTTGAAAGTTCCCTTGGTCGGGCCTTGAACGACACGGAGAGACACCCTTTGTGACGGGCCTCTCGTCACGGTAGGCCTGGTTCTGGGAAGAAAATGAGCTCTCGCCCGTGAAACAGGGTGCGTCCAGGGCCTAGCTTGGGGGCTCATGCTGCTATGCTCCATACCTACCTGGAGACCGAACGTCATGTCAGCCCTTTGCCTCGAGGAAAGTCGCTTTAGTGCCCTGCTGAAGCGGAGGCAGGCAGCACTTTCCAAGGGGCCTTCGTCGCACTTCTGCTTTCTTTTCTTGGTTAGTGCGCCATTGAGGACACCCAGGACCCTCGCGTCCGCACCCCAGTCCCCGCAAGACCACTGAATACCGGCGGGCTCCCCTGGCCTGCTCAGCGGCATCCAGGCCCGGAAGCCCTTCCCAGTCACCCTGTGTATGCCGAGTGTAGGGCAACGCACTGCCCACCTCCTGGGGAGTGCTAGATTTCCTCAGCACTGCCACAGCTACAGGGAAACTCTTCTCTCACGTCCTACCTGTCAAGGAACTCCGCCTCATTGCCCTTGTGTGAGCGGCACTTAGGAAAACAATCTGCTTCGCGGGCCTTCTAGGAACCCTTAGCCGAGGGCACCGCTCTTATGTCAGAAAGTCAGCTTGCGTTCCTGCTGCCACTAAAGCACAGTGCCTCCCCTTACACTGCAGGCCTTTAGTAGAGGCTAAGGCCCGATAGAGCCTGCCTAGAGGTTTCCTTTTGGATGAGCGAGGAGTTGGCTCCAGGCAGAACAGCCTGTGAAGAAAAGTGGATTCAGGGAAGGAGCGAGTGTGTAGCTAGTGTCCCTGTGCACCTGCTAGAAATCACAAGGCGGTGAGCTACGTGGTGACTGGAAGCGGGGCTCTGAGGGCAGAAGAAGCCTTGTAGTCCCATTTTGAGAGCTCCATTCCTGCTGCCTTGAAGCTACCCGATTAACACCGTTTCTGACGGGCCTCTAGGCACTGGAGGCAGGGCTCGGGAACGAGAAGGAGTTTCCTCTACATAATCAGGGTGCTTCCGTGTTGGGAGCTCATCCTGTCAGGCTGTAGGACTACAGGGATCGGCCACTTGAGGGCCTGCCTCGAGAAAGGCTTTGAGCCGCCCTGCAGGAACGGAGCACACAGCAAGCTCTTTGAGGCCTTGTTGGCTGTAGTGCTTTATTTTATCGGTGCTGCCCTTTTCAGGACTCCTAGACGCTTCGGGTGTGCACCCTTTTCCCTGCGAAAACCCCCGGCCCCTGGGGGCAGGCTGTGCCACACCCAGGCCCCTAGGCCCTTGAGAGAGGGGCCTGCTGTGTATGCCGAGGGAGGGACTACAGCCAGCGCTTTGAAAGGGGACGGCTACGATTCCTCGGCACTCCAAGAGCATCGGGCGCGCCTTTCTCGCCGGTCCACCGTGCCCTGGAAGTTTTCGACATTGACCTCCTCTCAGCTGCACCGAGGAAATAGTCTGCTTAGAACGCCTTGTGGCAGCCCGGTGGGAAAGTCACTCTACTCACGGAGGAAGTCAGCGTGCACTGCAGCGGCAACTAAAGCAGAGTTCTTCAGGCAGCACAACACTTGGGTGTTTTGGAAGAGGCAGACGCTTAGAGGCCTAACGAGAGCCTGCCTTGTTTGAGTTCGTTCGCTCCAGGCAGAACACCCTGCGTCGTAAACAAGTTGATTCAGGGAAGGGCCCATTGTGTACCTTGTGTGGTTTGTGGCTTGTTGAATCCCCAGGTTGCGTTTACTGCCTGTCTGGCTTGCAGTGCGGGCCTGAAGGCACAGGCCGTCTCTCCCAGTTTGAAAGTTCCCTTGGTCGGGCCTTGAACGACACGGAGAGACACCCTTTGTGACGGGCCTCTCGTCACGGTAGGCCTGGTTCTGGGAAGAAAATGAGCTCTCGCCCGTGAAACAGGGTGCGTCCAGGGCCTAGCTTGGGGGCTCATGCTGCTATGCTCCATACCTACCTGGAGACCGAACGTCATGTCAGCCCTTTGCCTCGAGGAAAGTCGCTTTAGTGCCCTGCTGAAGCGGAGGCAGGCAGCACTTTCCAAGGGGCCTTCGTCGCACTTCTGCTTTCTTTTCTTGGTTAGTGCGCCACTGAGGACACCCAGGACCCTCGCGTCCGCACCCCAGTCCCCGCAAGACCACTGAATACCGGCGGGCTCCCCTGGCCTGCTCAGCGGCATCCAGGCCCGGAAGCCCTTCCCAGTCACCCTGTGTATGCCGAGTGTAGGGCAACGCACTGCCCACCTCCTGGGGAGTGCTAGATTTCCTCAGCACTGCCACAGCTACAGGGAAACTCTTCTCTCACGTCCTACCTGTCAAGGAACTCCGCCTCATTGCCCTTGTGTGAGCGGCACTTAGGAAAACAATCTGCTTCGCGGGCCTTCTAGGAACCCTTAGCCGAGGGCACCGCTCTTATGTCAGAAAGTCAGCTTGCGTTCCTGCTGCCACTAAAGCACAGTGCCTCCCCTTACACTGCAGGCCTTTAGTAGAGGCTAAGGCCCGATAGAGCCTGCCTAGAGGTTTCCTTTTGGATGAGCGAGGAGTTGGCTACAGGCAGAACAGCCTGTGAAGAAAAGTGGATTCAGGGAAGGAGCGAGTGTGTAGCTAGCGTCCCTGTGCACCTGCTAGAAATCACAAGGCGGTGAGCTACGTGGTGACTGGAAGCGGGGGTCTGAGGGCAGAAGAAGCCTTGTAGTCCCATTTTGAGAGCTCCATTCCTGCTGCCTTGAAGCTACCCGATTAACACCGTTTCTGACGGGCCTCTAGGCACTGGAGGCAGGGCTCGGGAACGAGAAGGAGTTTCCTCTAAATAATCAGGGTGCTTCCGTGTTGGGAGCTCATCCTGTCAGGCTGTAGGACTACAGGGATCGGCCACTTGAGGGCCTGCCTCGAGAAAGGCTTTGAGCCGCCCTGCAGGAACGGAGCACACAGCAAGCTCTTTGAGGCCTTGTTGGCTGTAGTGCTTTATTTTATCGGTGCTGCCCTTTTCAGGACTCCTAGACGCTTCGGGTGTGCACCCTTTTCCCTGCGAAAACCCCCGGCCCCTGGGGGCAGGCTGTGCCACACCCAGGCCCCTAGGCCCTTGAGAGAGGGGCCTGCTGTGTATGCCGAGGGAGGGACTACAGCCAGCGCTTTGAAAGGGGACGGCTACGATTCCTCGGCACTCCAAGAGCATCGGGCGCGCCTTTCTCGCCGGTCCACCGTGCCCTGGAAGTTTTCGACATTGACCTCCTCTCAGCTGCACCGAGGAAATAGTCTGCTTAGAACGCCTTGTGGCAGCCCGGTGGGAAAGTCACTCTACTCACGGAGGAAGTCAGCGTGCACTGCAGCGGCAACTAAAGCAGAGTTCTTCAGGCAGCACAACACTTGGGTGTTTTGGAAGAGGCAGACGCTTAGAGGCCTAACGAGAGCCTGCCTTGTTTGAGTTCGTTCGCTCCAGGCAGAACACCCTGCGTCGTAAACAAGTTGATTCAGGGAAGGGCCCATTGTGTACCTTGTGTGGTTTGTGGCTTGTTGAATCCCCAGGTTGCGTTTACTGCCTGTCTGGCTTGCAGTGCGGGCCTGAAGGCACAGGCCGTCTCTCCCAGTTTGAAAGTTCCCTTGGTCGGGCCTTGAACGACACGGAGAGACACCCTTTGTGACGGGCCTCTCGTCACGGTAGGCCTGGTTCTGGGAAGAAAATGAGCTCTCGCCCGTGAAACAGGGTGCGTCCAGGGCCTAGCTTGGGGGCTCATGCTGCTATGCTCCATACCTACCTGGAGACCGAACGTCATGTCAGCCCTTTGCCTCGAGGAAAGTCGCTTTAGTGCCCTGCTGAAGCGGAGGCAGGCAGCACTTTCCAAGGGGCCTTCGTCGCACTTCTGCTTTCTTTTCTTGGTTAGTGCGCCATTGAGGACACCCAGGACCCTCGCGTCCGCACCCCAGTCCCCGCAAGACCACTGAATACCGGCGGGCTCCCCTGGCCTGCTCAGCGGCATCCAGGCCCGGAAGCCCTTCCCAGTCACCCTGTGTATGCCGAGTGTAGGGCAACGCACTGCCCACCTCCTGGGGAGTGCTAGATTTCCTCAGCACTGCCACAGCTACAGGGAAACTCTTCTCTCACGTCCTACCTGTCAAGGAACTCCGCCTCATTGCCCTTGTGTGAGCGGCACTTAGGAAAACAATCTGCTTCACGGGCCTTCTAGGAACCCTTGGCCGAGGGCACCGCTCTTATGTCAGAAAGTCAGCTTGCGTTCCTGCTGCCACTAAAGCACAGTGCCTCCCCTTACACTGCAGGCCTTTAGTAGAGGCTAAGGCCCGATAGAGCCTGCCTAGAGGTTTCCTTTTGGATGAGCGAGGAGTTGGCTCCAGGCAGAACAGCCTGTGAAGAAAAGTGGATTCAGGGAAGGAGCGAGTGTGTAGCTAGTGTCCCTGTGCACCTGCTAGAAATCACAAGGCGGTGAGCTACGTGGTGACTGGAAGCGGGGCTCTGAGGGCAGAAGAAGCCTTGTAGTCCCATTTTGAGAGCTCCATTCCTGCTGCCTTGAAGCTACCCGATTAACACCGTTTCTGACGGGCCTCTAGGCACTGGAGGCAGGGCTCGGGAACGAGAAGGAGTTTCCTCTAAATAATCAGGGTGCTTCCGTGTTGGGAGCTCATCCTGTCAGGCTGTAGGACTACAGGGATCGGCCACTTGAGGGCCTGCCTCGAGAAAGGCTTTGAGCCGCCCTGCAGGAACGGAGCACACAGCAAGCTCTTTGAGGCCTTGTTGGCTGTAGTGCTTTATTTTATCGGTGCTGCCCTTTTCAGGACTCCTAGACGCTTCGGGTGTGCACCCTTTTCCCTGCGAAAACCCCCGGCCCCTGGGGGCAGGCTGTGCCACACCCAGGCCCCTAGGCCCTTGAGAGAGGGGCCTGCTGTGTATGCCGAGGGAGGGACTACAGCCAGCGCTTTGAAAGGGGACGGCTACGATTCCCGGGCACTCCAAGAGCATCGGGCGCGCCTTTCTCGCCGGTCCACCGTGCCCTGGAAGTTTTCGACATTGACCTCCTCTCAGCTGCACCGAGGAAATAGTCTGCTTAGAACGCCTTGTGGCAGCCCGGTGGGAAAGTCACTCTACTCACGGAGGAAGTCAGCGTGCACTGCAGCGGCAACTAAAGCAGAGTTCTTCAGGCAGCACAACACTTGGGTGTTTTGGAAGAGGCAGACGCTTAGAGGCCTAACGAGAGCCTGCCTTGTTTGAGTTCGTTCGCTCCAGGCAGAACACCCTGCGTCGTAAACAAGTTGATTCAGGGAAGGGCCCATTGTGTACCTTGTGTGGTTTGTGGCTTGTTGAATCCCCAGGTTGCGTTTACTGCCTGTCTGGCTTGCAGTGCGGGCCTGAAGGCACAGGCCGTCTCTCCCAGTTTGAAAGTTCCCTTGGTCGGGCCTTGAACGACACGGAGAGACACCCTTTGTGACGGGCCTCTCGTCACGGTAGGCCTGGTTCTGGGAAGAAAATGAGCTCTCGCCCGTGAAACAGGGTGCGTCCAGGGCCTAGCTTGGGGGCTCATGCTGCTATGCTCCATACCTACCTGGAGACCGAACGTCAGCCCTTTGCCTCGAGGAAAGTCGCTTTAGTGCCCTGCTGAAGCGGAGGCAGGCAGCACTTTCCAAGGGGCCTTCGTCGCACTTCTGCTTTCTTTTCTTGGTTAGTGCGCCACTGAGGACACCCAGGACCCTCGCGTCCGCACCCCAGTCCCCGCAAGACCACTGAATACCGGCGGGCTCCCCTGGCCTGCTCAGCGGCATCCAGGCCCGGAAGCCCTTCCCAGTCACCCTGTGTATGCCGAGTGTAGGGCAACGCACTGCCCACCTCCTGGGGAGTGCTAGATTTCCTCAGCACTGCCACAGCTACAGGGAAACTCTTCTCTCACGTCCTACCTGTCAAGGAACTCCGCCTCATTGCCCTTGTGTGAGCGGCACTTAGGAAAACAATCTGCTTCACGGGCCTTCTAGGAACCCTTAGCCGAGGGCACCGCTCTTATGTCAGAAAGTCAGCTTGCGTTCCTGCTGCCACTAAAGCACAGTGCCTCCCCTTACACTGCAGGCCTTTAGTAGAGGCTAAGGCCCGATAGAGCCTGCCTAGAGGTTTCCTTTTGGATGAGCGAGGAGTTGGCTCCAGGCAGAACAGCCTGTGAAGAAAAGTGGATTCAGGGAAGGAGCGAGTGTGTAGCTAGTGTCCCTGTGCACCTGCTAGAAATCACAAGGCGGTGAGCTACGTGGTGACTGGAAGCGGGGGTCTGAGGGCAGAAGAAGCCTTGTAGTCCCATTTTGAGAGCTCCATTCCTGCTGCCTTGAAGCTACCCGATTAACACCGTTTCTGACGGGCCTCTAGGCACTGGAGGCAGGGCTCGGGAACGAGAAGGAGTTTCCTCTACATAATCAGGGTGCTTCCGTGTTGGGAGCTCATCCTGTCAGGCTGTAGGACTACAGGGATCGGCCACTTGAGGGCCTGCCTCGAGAAAGGCTTTGAGCCGCCCTGCAGGAACGGAGCACACAGCAAGCTCTTTGAGGCCTTGTTGGCTGTAGTGCTTTATTTTATCGGTGCTGCCCTTTTCAGGACTCCTAGACGCTTCGGGTGTGCACCCTTTTCCCTGCGAAAACCCCCGGCCCCTGGGGGCAGGCTGTGCCACACCCAGGCCCCTAGGCCCTTGAGAGAGGGGCCTGCTGTGTATGCCGAGGGAGGGACTACAGCCAGCGCTTTGAAAGGGGACGGCTACGATTCCTCGGCACTCCAAGAGCATCGGGCGCGCCTTTCTCGCCGGTCCACCGTGCCCTGGAAGTTTTCGACATTGACCTCCTCTCAGCTGCACCGAGGAAATAGTCTGCTTAGAACGCCTTGTGGCAGCCCGGTGGGAAAGTCACTCTACTCACGGAGGAAGTCAGCGTGCACTGCAGCGGCAACTAAAGCAGAGTTCTTCAGGCAGCACAACACTTGGGTGTTTTGGAAGAGGCAGACGCTTAGAGGCCTAACGAGAGCCTGCCTTGTTTGAGTTCGTTCGCTCCAGGCAGAACACCCTGCGTCGTAAACAAGTTGATTCAGGGAAGGGCCCATTGTGTACCTTGTGTGGTTTGTGGCTTGTTGAATCCCCAGGTTGCGTTTACTGCCTGTCTGGCTTGCAGTGCGGGCCTGAAGGCACAGGCCGTCTCTCCCAGTTTGAAAGTTCCCTTGGTCGGGCCTTGAACGACACGGAGAGACACCCTTTGTGACGGGCCTCTCGTCACGGTAGGCCTGGTTCTGGGAAGAAAATGAGCTCTCGCCCGTGAAACAGGGTGCGTCCAGGGCCTAGCTTGGGGGCTCATGCTGCTATGCTCCATACCTACCTGGAGACCGAACGTCATGTCAGCCCTTTGCCTCGAGGAAAGTCGCTTTAGTGCCCTGCTGAAGCGGAGGCAGGCAGCACTTTCCAAGGGGCCTTCGTCGCACTTCTGCTTTCTTTTCTTGGTTAGTGCGCCACTGAGGACACCCAGGACCCTCGCGTCCGCACCCCAGTCCCCGCAAGACCACTGAATACCGGCGGGCTCCCCTGGCCTGCTCAGCGGCATCCAGGCCCGGAAGCCCTTCCCAGTCACCCTGTGTATGCCGAGTGTAGGGCAACGCACTGCCCACCTCCTGGGGAGTGCTAGATTTCCTCAGCACTGCCACAGCTACAGGGAAACTCTTCTCTCACGTCCTACCTGTCAAGGAGCTCCGCCTCATTGCCCTTGTGTGAGCGGCACTTAGGAAAACAATCTGCTTCGCGGGCCTTCTAGGAACCCTTAGCCGAGGGCACCGCTCTTATGTCAGAAAGTCAGCTTGCGTTCCTGCTGCCACTAAAGCACAGTGCCTCCCCTTACACTGCAGGCCTTTAGTAGAGGCTAAGGCCCGATAGAGCCTGCCTAGAGGTTTCCTTTTGGATGAGCGAGGAGTTGGCTACAGGCAGAACAGCCTGCGAAGAAAAGTGGATTCAGGGAAGGAGCGAGTGTGTAGCTAGCGTCCCTGTGCACCTGCTAGAAATCACAAGGCGGTGAGCTACGTGTTGACTGGAAGCGGGGGTCTGAGGGCAGAAGAAGCCTTGTAGTCCCATTTTGAGAGCTCCATTCCTGCTGCCTTGAAGCTACCCGATTAACACCGTTTCTGACGGGCCTCTAGGCACTGGAGGCAGGGCTCGGGAACGAGAAGGAGTTTCCTCTAAATAATCAGGGTGCTTCCGTGTTGGGAGCTCATCCTGTCAGGCTGTAGGACTACAGGGATCGGCCACTTGAGGGCCTGCCTCGAGAAAGGCTTTGAGCCGCCCTGCAGGAACGGAGCACACAGCAAGCTCTTTGAGGCCTTGTTGGCTGTAGTGCTTTATTTTATCGGTGCTGCCCTTTTCAGGACTCCTAGACGCTTCGGGTGTGCACCCTTTTCCCTGCGAAAACCCTCGGCCCCTGGGGGCAGGCTGTGCCACACCCAGGCCCCTAGGCCCTTGAGAGAGGGGCCTGCTGTGTATGCCGAGGGAGGGACTACAGCCAGCGCTTTGAAAGGGGACGGCTACGATTCCTCGGCACTCCAAGAGCATCGGGCGCGCCTTTCTCGCCGGTCCACCGTGCCCTGGAAGTTTTCGACATTGACCTCCTCTCAGCTGCACCGAGGAAATAGTCTGCTTAGAACGCCTTGTGGCAGCCCGGTGGGAAAGTCACTCTACTCACGGAGGAAGTCAGCGTGCACTGCAGCGGCAACTAAAGCAGAGTTCTTCAGGCAGCACAACACTTGGGTGTTTTGGAAGAGGCAGACGCTTAGAGGCCTAACGAGAGCCTGCCTTGTTTGAGTTCATTCGCTCCAGGCAGAACACCCTGCGTCGTAAACAAGTTGATTCAGGGAAGGGCCCATTGTGTACCTTGTGTGGTTTGTGGCTTGTTGAATCCCCAGGTTGCGTTTACTGCCTGTCTGGCTTGCAGTGCGGGCCTGAAGGCACAGGTCGTCTCTCCCAGTTTGAAAGTTCCCTTGGTCGGGCCTTGAACGACACGGAGAGACACCCTTTGTGACGGGCCTCTCGTCACGGTAGGCCTGGTTCTGGGAAGAAAATGAGCTCTCGCCCGTGAAACAGGGTGCGTCCAGGGCCTAGCTTGGGGGCTCATGCTGCTATGCTCCATACCTACCTGGAGACCGAACGTCAGCCCTTTGCCTCGAGGAAAGTCGCTTTAGTGCCCTGCTGAAGCGGAGGCAGGCAGCACTTTCCAAGGGGCCTTCGTCACACTTCTGCTTTCTTTTCTTGGTTAGTGCGCCACTGAGGACACCCAGGACCCTCGCGTCCGCACCCCAGTCCCCGCAAGACCACTGAATACCGGCGGGCTCCCCTGGCCTGCTCAGCGGCATCCAGGCCCGGAAGCCCTTCCCAGTCACCCTGTGTATGCCGAGTGTAGGGCAACGCACTGCCCACCTCCTGGGGAGTGCTAGATTTCCTCAGCACTGCCACAGCTACAGGGAAACTCTTCTCTCACGTCCTACCTGTCAAGGAACTCCGCCTCATTGCCCTTGTGTGAGCGGCACTTAGGAAAACAATCTGCTTCGCGGGCCTTCTAGGAACCCTTAGCCGAGGGCACCGCTCTTATGTCAGAAAGTCAGCTTGCGTTCCTGCTGCCACTAAAGCACAGTGCCTCCCCTTACACTGCAGGCCTTTAGTAGAGGCTAAGGCCCGATAGAGCCTGCCTAGAGGTTTCCTTTTGGATGAGCGAGGAGTTGGCTCCAGGCAGAACAGCCTGTGAAGAAAAGTGGATTCAGGGAAGGAGCGAGTGTGTAGCTAGTGTCCCTGTGCACCTGCTAGAAATCACAAGGCGGTGAGCTACGTGGTGACTGGAAGCGGGGGTCTGAGGGCAGAAGAAGCCTTGTAGTCCCATTTTGAGAGCTCCATTCCTGCTGCCTTGAAGCTACCCGATTAACACCGTTTCTGACGGGCCTCTAGGCACTGGAGGCAGGGCTCGGGAACGAGAAGGAGTTTCCTCTAAATAATCAGGGTGCTTCCGTGTTGGGAGCTCATCCTGTCAGGCTGTAGGACTACAGGGATCGGCCACTTGAGGGCCTGCCTCGAGAAAGGCTTTGAGCCGCCCTGCAGGAACGGAGCACACAGCAAGCTCTTTGAGGCCTTGTTGGCTGTAGTGCTTTATTTTATCGGTGCTGCCCTTTTCAGGACTCCTAGACGCTTCGGGTGTGCACCCTTTTCCCTGCGAAAACCCCCGGCCCCTGGGGGCAGGCTGTGCCACACCCAGGCCCCTAGGCCCTTGAGAGAGGGGCCTGCTGTGTATGCCGAGGGAGGGACTACAGCCAGCGCTTTGAAAGGGGACGGCTACGATTCCTCGGCACTCCAAGAGCATCGGGCGCGCCTTTCTCGCCGGTCCACCGTGCCCTGGAAGTTTTCGACATTGACCTCCTCTCAGCTGCACCGAGGAAATAGTCTGCTTAGAACGCCTTGTGGCAGCCCGGTGGGAAAGTCACTCTACTCACGGAGGAAGTCAGCGTGCACTGCAGCGGCAACTAAAGCAGAGTTCTTCAGGCAGCACAACACTTGGGTGTTTTGGAAGAGGCAGACGCTTAGAGGCCTAACGAGAGCCTGCCTTGTTTGAGTTCGTTCGCTCCAGGCAGAACACCCTGCGTCGTAAACAAGTTGATTCAGGGAAGGGCCCATTGTGTACCTTGTGTGGTTTGTGGCTTGTTGAATCCCCAGGTTGCGTTTACTGCCTGTCTGGCTTGCAGTGCGGGCCTGAAGGCACAGGCCGTCTCTCCCAGTTTGAAAGTTCCCTTGGTCGGGCCTTGAACGACACGGAGAGACACCCTTTGTGACGGGCCTCTCGTCACGGTAGGCCTGGTTCTGGGAAGAAAATGAGCTCTCGCCCGTGAAACAGGGTGCGTCCAGGGCCTAGCTTGGGGGCTCATGCTGCTATGCTCCATACCTACCTGGAGACCGAACGTCATGTCAGCCCTTTGCCTCGAGGAAAGTCGCTTTAGTGCCCTGCTGAAGCGGAGGCAGGCAGCACTTTCCAAGGGGCCTTCGTCGCACTTCTGCTTTCTTTTCTTGGTTAGTGCGCCACTGAGGACACCCAGGACCCTCGCGTCCGCACCCCAGTCCCCGCAAGACCACTGAATACCGGCGGGCTCCCCTGGCCTGCTCAGCGGCATCCAGGCCCGGAAGCCCTTCCCAGTCACCCTGTGTATGCCGAGTGTAGGGCAACGCACTGCCCACCTCCTGGGGAGTGCTAGATTTCCTCAGCACTGCCACAGCTACAGGGAAACTCTTCTCTCACGTCCTACCTGTCAAGGAACTCCGCCTCATTGCCCTTGTGTGAGCGGCACTTAGGAAAACAATCTGCTTCGCGGGCCTTCTAGGAACCCTTAGCCGAGGGCACCGCTCTTATGTCAGAAAGTCAGCTTGCGTTCCTGCTGCCACTAAAGCACAGTGCCTCCCCTTACACTGCAGGCCTTTAGTAGAGGCTAAGGCCCGATAGAGCCTGCCTAGAGGTTTCCTTTTGGATGAGCGAGGAGTTGGCTCCAGGCAGAACAGCCTGTGAAGAAAAGTGGATTCAGGGAAGGAGCGAGTGTGTAGCTAGTGTCCCTGTGCACCTGCTAGAAATCACAAGGCGGTGAGCTACGTGGTGACTGGAAGCGGGGCTCTGAGGGCAGAAGAAGCCTTGTAGTCCCATTTTGAGAGCTCCATTCCTGCTGCCTTGAAGCTACCCGATTAACACCGTTTCTGACGGGCCTCTAGGCACTGGAGGCAGGGCTCGGGAACGAGAAGGAGTTTCCTCTAAATAATCAGGGTGCTTCCGTGTTGGGAGCTCATCCTGTCAGGCTGTAGGACTACAGGGATCGGCCACTTGAGGGCCTGCCTCGAGAAAGGCTTTGAGCCGCCCTGCAGGAACGGAGCACACAGCAAGCTCTTTGAGGCCTTGTTGGCTGTAGTGCTTTATTTTATCGGTGCTGCCCTTTTCAGGACTCCTAGACGCTTCGGGTGTGCACCCTTTTCCCTGCGAAAACCCCCGGCCCCTGGGGGCAGGCTGTGCCACACCCAGGCCCCTAGGCCCTTGAGAGAGGGGCCTGCTGTGTATGCCGAGGGAGGGACTACAGCCAGCGCTTTGAAAGGGGACGGCTACGATTCCTCGGCACTCCAAGAGCATCGGGCGCGCCTTTCTCGCCGGTCCACCGTGCCCTGGAAGTTTTCGACATTGACCTCCTCTCAGCTGCACCGAGGAAATAGTCTGCTTAGAACGCCTTGTGGCAGCCCGGTGGGAAAGTCACTCTACTCACGGAGGAAGTCAGCGTGCACTGCAGCGGCAACTAAAGCAGAGTTCTTCAGGCAGCACAACACTTGGGTGTTTTGGAAGAGGCAGACGCTTAGAGGCCTAACGAGAGCCTGCCTTGTTTGAGTTCGTTCGCTCCAGGCAGAACACCCTGCGTCGTAAACAAGTTGATTCAGGGAAGGGCCCATTGTGTACCTTGTGTGGTTTGTGGCTTGTTGAATCCCCAGGTTGCGTTTACTGCCTGTCTGGCTTGCAGTGCGGGCCTGAAGGCACAGGCCGTCTCTCCCAGTTTGAAAGTTCCCTTGGTCGGGCCTTGAACGACACGGAGAGACACCCTTTGTGACGGGCCTCTCGTCACGGTAGGCCTGGTTCTGGGAAGAAAATGAGCTCTCGCCCGTGAAACAGGGTGCGTCCAGGGCCTAGCTTGGGGGCTCATGCTGCTATGCTCCATACCTACCTGGAGACCGAACGTCATGTCAGCCCTTTGCCTCGAGGAAAGTCGCTTTAGTGCCCTGCTGAAGCGGAGGCAGGCAGCACTTTCCAAGGGGCCTTCGTCGCACTTCTGCTTTCTTTTCTTGGTTAGTGCGCCACTGAGGACACCCAGGACCCTCGCGTCCGCACCCCAGTCCCCGCAAGACCACTGAATACCGGCGGGCTCCCCTGGCCTGCTCAGCGGCATCCAGGCCCGGAAGCCCTTCCCAGTCACCCTGTGTATGCCGAGTGTAGGGCAACGCACTGCCCACCTCCTGGGGAGTGCTAGATTTCCTCAGCACTGCCACAGCTACAGGGAAACTCTTCTCTCACGTCCTACCTGTCAAGGAACTCCGCCTCATTGCCCTTGTGTGAGCGGCACTTAGGAAAACAATCTGCTTCGCGGGCCTTCTAGGAACCCTTAGCCGAGGGCACCGCTCTTATGTCAGAAAGTCAGCTTGCGTTCCTGCTGCCACTAAAGCACAGTGCCTCCCCTTACACTGCAGGCCTTTAGTAGAGGCTAAGGCCCGATAGAGCCTGCCTAGAGGTTTCCTTTTGGATGAGCGAGGAGTTGGCTCCAGGCAGAACAGCCTGTGAAGAAAAGTGGATTCAGGGAAGGAGCGAGTGTGTAGCTAGTGTCCCTGTGCACCTGCTAGAAATCACAAGGCGGTGAGCTACGTGGTGACTGGAAGCGGGGGTCTGAGGGCAGAAGAAGCCTTGTAGTCCCATTTTGAGAGCTCCATTCCTGCTGCCTTGAAGCTACCCGATTAACACCGTTTCTGACGGGCCTCTAGGCACTGGAGGCAGGGCTCGGGAACGAGAAGGAGTTTCCTCTACATAATCAGGGTGCTTCCGTGTTGGGAGCTCATCCTGTCAGGCTGTAGGACTACAGGGATCGGCCACTTGAGGGCCTGCCTCGAGAAAGGCTTTGAGCCGCCCTGCAGGAACGGAGCACACAGCAAGCTCTTTGAGGCCTTGTTGGCTGTAGTGCTTTATTTTATCGGTGCTGCCCTTTTCAGGACTCCTAGACGCTTCGGGTGTGCACCCTTTTCCCTGCGAAAACCCCCGGCCCCTGGGGGCAGGCTGTGCCACACCCAGGCCCCTAGGCCCTTGAGAGAGGGGCCTGCTGTGTATGCCGAGGGAGGGACTACAGCCAGCGCTTTGAAAGGGGACGGCTACGATTCCTCGGCACTCCAAGAGCATCGGGCGCGCCTTTCTCGCCGGTCCACCGTGCCCTGGAAGTTTTCGACATTGACCTCCTCTCAGCTGCACCGAGGAAATAGTCTGCTTAGAACGCCTTGTGGCAGCCCGGTGGGAAAGTCACTCTACTCACGGAGGAAGTCAGCGTGCACTGCAGCGGCAACTAAAGCAGAGTTCTTCAGGCAGCACAACACTTGGGTGTTTTGGAAGAGGCAGACGCTTAGAGGCCTAACGAGAGCCTGCCTTGTTTGAGTTCGTTCGCTCCAGGCAGAACACCCTGCGTCGTAAACAAGTTGATTCAGGGAAGGGCCCATTGTGTACCTTGTGTGGTTTGTGGCTTGTTGAATCCCCAGGTTGCGTTTACTGCCTGTCTGGCTTGCAGTGCGGGCCTGAAGGCACAGGCCGTCTCTCCCAGTTTGAAAGTTCCCTTGGTCGGGCCTTGAACGACACGGAGAGACACCCTTTGTGACGGGCCTCTCGTCACGGTAGGCCTGGTTCTGGGAAGAAAATGAGCTCTCGCCCGTGAAACAGGGTGCGTCCAGGGCCTAGCTTGGGGGCTCATGCTGCTATGCTCCATACCTACCTGGAGACCGAACGTCATGTCAGCCCTTTGCCTCGAGGAAAGTCGCTTTAGTGCCCTGCTGAAGCGGAGGCAGGCAGCACTTTCCAAGGGGCCTTCGTCGCACTTCTGCTTTCTTTTCTTGGTTAGTGCGCCACTGAGGACACCCAGGACCCTCGCGTCCGCACCCCAGTCCCCGCAAGACCACTGAATACCGGCGGGCTCCCCTGGCCTGCTCAGCGGCATCCAGGCCCGGAAGCCCTTCCCAGTCACCCTGTGTATGCCGAGTGTAGGGCAACGCACTGCCCACCTCCTGGGGAGTGCTAGATTTCCTCAGCACTGCCACAGCTACAGGGAAACTCTTCTCTCACGTCCTACCTGTCAAGGAACTCCGCCTCATTGCCCTTGTGTGAGCGGCACTTAGGAAAACAATCTGCTTCGCGGGCCTTCTAGGAACCCTTAGCCGAGGGCACCGCTCTTATGTCAGAAAGTCAGCTTGCGTTCCTGCTGCCACTAAAGCACAGTGCCTCCCCTTACACTGCAGGCCTTTAGTAGAGGCTAAGGCCCGATAGAGCCTGCCTAGAGGTTTCCTTTTGGATGAGCGAGGAGTTGGCTCCAGGCAGAACAGCCTGTGAAGAAAAGTGGATTCAGGGAAGGAGCGAGTGTGTAGCTAGTGTCCCTGTGCACCTGCTAGAAATCACAAGGCGGTGAGCTACGTGGTGACTGGAAGCGGGGCTCTGAGGGCAGAAGAAGCCTTGTAGTCCCATTTTGAGAGCTCCATTCCTGCTGCCTTGAAGCTACCCGATTAACACCGTTTCTGACGGGCCTCTAGGCACTGGAGGCAGGGCTCGGGAACGAGAAGGAGTTTCCTCTAAATAATCAGGGTGCTTCCGTGTTGGGAGCTCATCCTGTCAGGCTGTAGGACTACAGGGATCGGCCACTTGAGGGCCTGCCTCGAGAAAGGCTTTGAGCCGCCCTGCAGGAACGGAGCACACAGCAAGCTCTTTGAGGCCTTGTTGGCTGTAGTGCTTTATTTTATCGGTGCTGCCCTTTTCAGGACTCCTAGACGCTTCGGGTGTGCACCCTTTTCCCTGCGAAAACCCCCGGCCCCTGGGGGCAGGCTGTGCCACACCCAGGCCCCTAGGCCCTTGAGAGAGGGGCCTGCTGTGTATGCCGAGGGAGGGACTACAGCCAGCGCTTTGAAAGGGGACGGCTACGATTCCTCGGCACTCCAAGAGCATCGGGCGCGCCTTTCTCGCCGGTCCACCGTGCCCTGGAAGTTTTCGACATTGACCTCCTCTCAGCTGCACCGAGGAAATAGTCTGCTTAGAACGCCTTGTGGCAGCCCGGTGGGAAAGTCACTCTACTCACGGAGGAAGTCAGCGTGCACTGCAGCGGCAACTAAAGCAGAGTTCTTCAGGCAGCACAACACTTGGGTGTTTTGGAAGAGGCAGACGCTTAGAGGCCTAACGAGAGCCTGCCTTGTTTGAGTTCGTTCGCTCCAGGCAGAACACCCTGCGTCGTAAACAAGTTGATTCAGGGAAGGGCCCATTGTGTACCTTGTGTGGTTTGTGGCTTGTTGAATCCCCAGGTTGCGTTTACTGCCTGTCTGGCTTGCAGTGCGGGCCTGAAGGCACAGGCCGTCTCTCCCAGTTTGAAAGTTCCCTTGGTCGGGCCTTGAACGACACGGAGAGACACCCTTTGTGACGGGCCTCTCGTCACGGTAGGCCTGGTTCTGGGAAGAAAATGAGCTCTCGCCCGTGAAACAGGGTGCGTCCAGGGCCTAGCTTGGGGGCTCATGCTGCTATGCTCCATACCTACCTGGAGACTGAACGTCATGTCAGCCCTTTGCCTCGAGGAAAGTCGCTTTAGTGCCCTGCTGAAGCGGAGGCAGGCAGCACTTTCCAAGGGGCCTTCGTCGCACTTCTGCTTTCTTTTCTTGGTTAGTGCGCCACTGAGGACACCCAGGACCCTCGCGTCCGCACCCCAGTCCCCGCAAGACCACTGAATACCGGCGGGCTCCCCTGGCCTGCTCAGCGGCATCCAGGCCCGGAAGCCCTTCCCAGTCACCCTGTGTATGCCGAGTGTAGGGCAACGCACTGCCCACCTCCTGGGGAGTGCTAGATTTCCTCAGCACTGCCACAGCTACAGGGAAACTCTTCTCTCACGTCCTACCTGTCAAGGAACTCCGCCTCATTGCCCTTGTGTGAGCGGCACTTAGGAAAACAATCTGCTTCGCGGGCCTTCTAGGAACCCTTAGCCGAGGGCACCGCTCTTATGTCAGAAAGTCAGCTTGCGTTCCTGCTGCCACTAAAGCACAGTGCCTCCCCTTACACTGCAGGCCTTTAGTAGAGGCTAAGGCCCGATAGAGCCTGCCTAGAGGTTTCCTTTTGGATGAGCGAGGAGTTGGCTCCAGGCAGAACAGCCTGTGAAGAAAAGTGGATTCAGGGAAGGAGCGAGTGTGTAGCTAGTGTCCCTGTGCACCTGCTAGAAATCACAAGGCGGTGAGCTACGTGGTGACTGGAAGCGGGGCTCTGAGGGCAGAAGAAGCCTTGTAGTCCCATTTTGAGAGCTCCATTCCTGCTGCCTTGAAGCTACCCGATTAACACCGTTTCTGACGGGCCTCTAGGCACTGGAGGCAGGGCTCGGGAACGAGAAGGAGTTTCCTCTAAATAATCAGGGTGCTTCCGTGTTGGGAGCTCATCCTGTCAGGCTGTAGGACTACAGGGATCGGCCACTTGAGGGCCTGCCTCGAGAAAGGCTTTGAGCCGCCCTGCAGGAACGGAGCACACAGCAAGCTCTTTGAGGCCTTGTTGGCTGTAGTGCTTTATTTTATCGGTGCTGCCCTTTTCAGGACTCCTAGACGCTTCGGGTGTGCACCCTTTTCCCTGCGAAAACCCCCGGCCCCTGGGGGCAGGCTGTGCCACACCCAGGCCCCTAGGCCCTTGAGAGAGGGGCCTGCTGTGTATGCCGAGGGAGGGACTACAGCCAGCGCTTTGAAAGGGGACGGCTACGATTCCTCGGCACTCCAAGAGCATCGGGCGCGCCTTTCTCGCCGGTCCACCGTGCCCTGGAAGTTTTCGACATTGACCTCCTCTCAGCTGCACCGAGGAAATAGTCTGCTTAGAACGCCTTGTGGCAGCCCGGTGGGAAAGTCACTCTACTCACGGAGGAAGTCAGCGTGCACTGCAGCGGCAACTAAAGCAGAGTTCTTCAGGCAGCACAACACTTGGGTGTTTTGGAAGAGGCAGACGCTTAGAGGCCTAACGAGAGCCTGCCTTGTTTGAGTTCGTTCGCTCCAGGCAGAACACCCTGCGTCGTAAACAAGTTGATTCAGGGAAGGGCCCATTGTGTACCTTGTGTGGTTTGTGGCTTGTTGAATCCCCAGGTTGCGTTTACTGCCTGTCTGGCTTGCAGTGCGGGCCTGAAGGCACAGGCCGTCTCTCCCAGTTTGAAAGTTCCCTTGGTCGGGCCTTGAACGACACGGAGAGACACCCTTTGTGACGGGCCTCTCGTCACGGTAGGCCTGGTTCTGGGAAGAAAATGAGCTCTCGCCCGTGAAACAGGGTGCGTCCAGGGCCTAGCTTGGGGGCTCATGCTGCTATGCTCCATACCTACCTGGAGACCGAACGTCATGTCAGCCCTTTGCCTCGAGGAAAGTCGCTTTAGTGCCCTGCTGAAGCGGAGGCAGGCAGCACTTTCCAAGGGGCCTTCGTCGCACTTCTGCTTTCTTTTCTTGGTTAGTGCGCCACTGAGGACACCCAGGACCCTCGCGTCCGCACCCCAGTCCCCGCAAGACCACTGAATACCGGCGGGCTCCCCTGGCCTGCTCAGCGGCATCCAGGCCCGGAAGCCCTTCCCAGTCACCCTGTGTATGCCGAGTGTAGGGCAACGCACTGCCCACCTCCTGGGGAGTGCTAGATTTCCTCAGCACTGCCACAGCTACAGGGAAACTCTTCTCTCACGTCCTACCTGTCAAGGAACTCCGCCTCATTGCCCTTGTGTGAGCGGCACTTAGGAAAACAATCTGCTTCGCGGGCCTTCTAGGAACCCTTAGCCGAGGGCACCGCTCTTATGTCAGAAAGTCAGCTTGCGTTCCTGCTGCCACTAAAGCACAGTGCCTCCCCTTACACTGCAGGCCTTTAGTAGAGGCTAAGGCCCGATAGAGCCTGCCTAGAGGTTTCCTTTTGGATGAGCGAGGAGTTGGCTCCAGGCAGAACAGCCTGTGAAGAAAAGTGGATTCAGGGAAGGAGCGAGTGTGTAGCTAGTGTCCCTGTGCACCTGCTAGAAATCACAAGGCGGTGAGCTACGTGGTGACTGGAAGCGGGGGTCTGAGGGCAGAAGAAGCCTTGTAGTCCCATTTTGAGAGCTCCATTCCTGCTGCCTTGAAGCTACCCGATTAACACCGTTTCTGACGGGCCTCTAGGCACTGGAGGCAGGGCTCGGGAACGAGAAGGAGTTTCCTCTAAATAATCAGGGTGCTTCCGTGTTGGGAGCTCATCCTGTCAGGCTGTAGGACTACAGGGATCGGCCACTTGAGGGCCTGCCTCGAGAAAGGCTTTGAGCCGCCCTGCAGGAACGGAGCACACAGCAAGCTCTTTGAGGCCTTGTTGGCTGTAGTGCTTTATTTTATCGGTGCTGCCCTTTTCAGGACTCCTAGACGCTTCGGGTGTGCACCCTTTTCCCTGCGAAAACCCCCGGCCCCTGGGGGCAGGCTGTGCCACACCCAGGCCCCTAGGCCCTTGAGAGAGGGGCCTGCTGTGTATGCCGAGGGAGGGACTACAGCCAGCGCTTTGAAAGGGGACGGCTACGATTCCTCGGCACTCCAAGAGCATCGGGCGCGCCTTTCTCGCCGGTCCACCGTGCCCTGGAAGTTTTCGACATTGACCTCCTCTCAGCTGCACCGAGGAAATAGTCTGCTTAGAACGCCTTGTGGCAGCCCGGTGGGAAAGTCACTCTACTCACGGAGGAAGTCAGCGTGCACTGCAGCGGCAACTAAAGCAGAGTTCTTCAGGCAGCACAACACTTGGGTGTTTTGGAAGAGGCAGACGCTTAGAGGCCTAACGAGAGCCTGCCTTGTTTGAGTTCGTTCGCTCCAGGCAGAACACCCTGCGTCGTAAACAAGTTGATTCAGGGAAGGGCCCATTGTGTACCTTGTGTGGTTTGTGGCTTGTTGAATCCCCAGGTTGCGTTTACTGCCTGTCTGGCTTGCAGTGCGGGCCTGAAGGCACAGGCC
Source organism: Hyperoodon ampullatus (assembly GCF_949752795.1). Lineage (NCBI taxonomy): Eukaryota > Metazoa > Chordata > Mammalia > Artiodactyla > Ziphiidae > Hyperoodon > Hyperoodon ampullatus. The sequence continues at coordinate 111,332 of NW_027640410.1, read as the reverse complement.
GTCTCTCCCAGTTTGAAAGTTCCCTTGGTCGGGCCTTGAACGACACGGAGAGACACCCTTTGTGACGGGCCTCTCGTCACGGTAGGCCTGGTTCTGGGAAGAAAATGAGCTCTCGCCCGTGAAACAGGGTGCGTCCAGGGCCTAGCTTGGGGGCTCATGCTGCTATGCTCCATACCTACCTGGAGACCGAACGTCATGTCAGCCCTTTGCCTCGAGGAAAGTCGCTTTAGTGCCCTGCTGAAGCGGAGGCAGGCAGCACTTTCCAAGGGGCCTTCGTCGCACTTCTGCTTTCTTTTCTTGGTTAGTGCGCCACTGAGGACACCCAGGACCCTCGCGTCCGCACCCCAGTCCCCGCAAGACCACTGAATACCGGCGGGCTCCCCTGGCCTGCTCAGCGGCATCCAGGCCCGGAAGGCCTTCCCAGTCACCCTGTGTATGCCGAGTGTAGGGCAACGCACTGCCCACCTCCTGGGGAGTGCTAGATTTCCTCAGCACTGCCACAGCTACAGGGAAACTCTTCTCTCACGTCCTACCTGTCAAGGAACTCCGCCTCATTGCCCTTGTGTGAGCGGCACTTAGGAAAACAATCTGCTTCGCGGGCCTTCTAGGAACCCTTAGCCGAGGGCACCGCTCTTATGTCAGAAAGTCAGCTTGCGTTCCTGCTGCCACTAAAGCACAGTGCCTCCCCTTACACTGCAGGCCTTTAGTAGAGGCTAAGGCCCGATAGAGCCTGCCTAGAGGTTTCCTTTTGGATGAGCGAGGAGTTGGCTCCAGGCAGAACAGCCTGTGAAGAAAAGTGGATTCAGGGAAGGAGCGAGTGTGTAGCTAGTGTCCCTGTGCACCTGCTAGAAATCACAAGGCGGTGAGCTACGTGGTGACTGGAAGCGGGGCTCTGAGGGCAGAAGAAGCCTTGTAGTCCCATTTTGAGAGCTCCATTCCTGCTGCCTTGAAGCTACCCGATTAACACCGTTTCTGACGGGCCTCTAGGCACTGGAGGCAGGGCTCGGGAACGAGAAGGAGTTTCCTCTAAATAATCAGGGTGCTTCCGTGTTGGGAGCTCATCCTGTCAGGCTGTAGGACTACAGGGATCGGCCACTTGAGGGCCTGCCTCGAGAAAGGCTTTGAGCCGCCCTGCAGGAACGGAGCACACAGCAAGCTCTTTGAGGCCTTGTTGGCTGTAGTGCTTTATTTTATCGGTGCTGCCCTTTTCAGGACTCCTAGACGCTTCGGGTGTGCACCCTTTTCCCTGCGAAAACCCCCGGCCCCTGGGGGCAGGCTGTGCCACACCCAGGCCCCTAGGCCCTTGAGAGAGGGGCCTGCTGTGTATGCCGAGGGAGGGACTACAGCCAGCGCTTTGAAAGGGGACGGCTACGATTCCTCGGCACTCCAAGAGCATCGGGCGCGCCTTTCTCGCCGGTCCACCGTGCCCTGGAAGTTTTCGACATTGACCTCCTCTCAGCTGCACCGAGGAAATAGTCTGCTTAGAACGCCTTGTGGCAGCCCGGTGGGAAAGTCACTCTACTCACGGAGGAAGTCAGCGTGCACTGCAGCGGCAACTAAAGCAGAGTTCTTCAGGCAGCACAACACTTGGGTGTTTTGGAAGAGGCAGACGCTTAGAGGCCTAACGAGAGCCTGCCTTGTTTGAGTTCGTTCGCTCCAGGCAGAACACCCTGCGTCGTAAACAAGTTGATTCAGGGAAGGGCCCATTGTGTACCTTGTGTGGTTTGTGGCTTGTTGAATCCCCAGGTTGCGTTTACTGCCTGTCTGGCTTGCAGTGCGGGCCTGAAGGCACAGGCCGTCTCTCCCAGTTTGAAAGTTCCCTTGGTCGGGCCTTGAACGACACGGAGAGACACCCTTTGTGACGGGCCTCTCGTCACGGTAGGCCTGGTTCTGGGAAGAAAATGAGCTCTCGCCCGTGAAACAGGGTGCGTCCAGGGCCTAGCTTGGGGGCTCATGCTGCTATGCTCCATACCTACCTGGAGACCGAACGTCATGTCAGCCCTTTGCCTCGAGGAAAGTCGCTTTAGTGCCCTGCTGAAGCGGAGGCAGGCAGCACTTTCCAAGGGGCCTTCGTCGCACTTCTGCTTTCTTTTCTTGGTTAGTGCGCCACTGAGGACACCCAGGACCCTCGCGTCCGCACCCCAGTCCCCGCAAGACCACTGAATACCGGCGGGCTCCCCTGGCCTGCTCAGCGGCATCCAGGCCCGGAAGGCCTTCCCAGTCACCCTGTGTATGCCGAGTGTAGGGCAACGCACTGCCCACCTCCTGGGGAGTGCTAGATTTCCTCAGCACTGCCACAGCTACAGGGAAACTCTTCTCTCACGTCCTACCTGTCAAGGAACTCCGCCTCATTGCCCTTGTGTGAGCGGCACTTAGGAAAACAATCTGCTTCGCGGGCCTTCTAGGAACCCTTAGCCGAGGGCACCGCTCTTATGTCAGAAAGTCAGCTTGCGTTCCTGCTGCCACTAAAGCACAGTGCCTCCCCTTACACTGCAGGCCTTTAGTAGAGGCTAAGGCCCGATAGAGCCTGCCTAGAGGTTTCCTTTTGGATGAGCGAGGAGTTGGCTCCAGGCAGAACAGCCTGTGAAGAAAAGTGGATTCAGGGAAGGAGCGAGTGTGTAGCTAGTGTCCCTGTGCACCTGCTAGAAATCACAAGGCGGTGAGCTACGTGGTGACTGGAAGCGGGGCTCTGAGGGCAGAAGAAGCCTTGTAGTCCCATTTTGAGAGCTCCATTCCTGCTGCCTTGAAGCTACCCGATTAACACCGTTTCTGACGGGCCTCTAGGCACTGGAGGCAGGGCTCGGGAACGAGAAGGAGTTTCCTCTAAATAATCAGGGTGCTTCCGTGTTGGGAGCTCATCCTGTCAGGCTGTAGGACTACAGGGATCGGCCACTTGAGGGCCTGCCTCGAGAAAGGCTTTGAGCCGCCCTGCAGGAACGGAGCACACAGCAAGCTCTTTGAGGCCTTGTTGGCTGTAGTGCTTTATTTTATCGGTGCTGCCCTTTTCAGGACTCCTAGACGCTTCGGGTGTGCACCCTTTTCCCTGCGAAAACCCCCGGCCCCTGGGGGCAGGCTGTGCCACACCCAGGCCCCTAGGCCCTTGAGAGAGGGGCCTGCTGTGTATGCCGAGGGAGGGACTACAGCCAGCGCTTTGAAAGGGGACGGCTACGATTCCTCGGCACTCCAAGAGCATCGGGCGCGCCTTTCTCGCCGGTCCACCGTGCCCTGGAAGTTTTCGACATTGACCTCCTCTCAGCTGCACCGAGGAAATAGTCTGCTTAGAACGCCTTGTGGCAGCCCGGTGGGAAAGTCACTCTACTCACGGAGGAAGTCAGCGTGCACTGCAGCGGCAACTAAAGCAGAGTTCTTCAGGCAGCACAACACTTGGGTGTTTTGGAAGAGGCAGACGCTTAGAGGCCTAACGAGAGCCTGCCTTGTTTGAGTTCGTTCGCTCCAGGCAGAACACCCTGCGTCGTAAACAAGTTGATTCAGGGAAGGGCCCATTGTGTACCTTGTGTGGTTTGTGGCTTGTTGAATCCCCAGGTTGCGTTTACTGCCTGTCTGGCTTGCAGTGCGGGCCTGAAGGCACAGGCCGTCTCTCCCAGTTTGAAAGTTCCCTTGGTCGGGCCTTGAACGACACGGAGAGACACCCTTTGTGACGGGCCTCTCGTCACGGTAGGCCTGGTTCTGGGAAGAAAATGAGCTCTCGCCCGTGAAACAGGGTGCGTCCAGGGCCTAGCTTGGGGGCTCATGCTGCTATGCTCCATACCTACCTGGAGACCGAACGTCATGTCAGCCCTTTGCCTCGAGGAAAGTCGCTTTAGTGCCCTGCTGAAGCGGAGGCAGGCAGCACTTTCCAAGGGGCCTTCGTCGCACTTCTGCTTTCTTTTCTTGGTTAGTGCGCCACTGAGGACACCCAGGACCCTCGCGTCCGCACCCCAGTCCCCGCAAGACCACTGAATACCGGCGGGCTCCCCTGGCCTGCTCAGCGGCATCCAGGCCCGGAAGCCCTTCCCAGTCACCCTGTGTATGCCGAGTGTAGGGCAACGCACTGCCCACCTCCTGGGGAGTGCTAGATTTCCTCAGCACTGCCACAGCTACAGGGAAACTCTTCTCTCACGTCCTACCTGTCAAGGAACTCCGCCTCATTGCCCTTGTGTGAGCGGCACTTAGGAAAACAATCTGCTTCGCGGGCCTTCTAGGAACCCTTAGCCGAGGGCACCGCTCTTATGTCAGAAAGTCAGCTTGCGTTCCTGCTGCCACTAAAGCACAGTGCCTCCCCTTACACTGCAGGCCTTTAGTAGAGGCTAAGGCCCGATAGAGCCTGCCTAGAGGTTTCCTTTTGGATGAGCGAGGAGTTGGCTACAGGCAGAACAGCCTGTGAAGAAAAGTGGATTCAGGGAAGGAGCGAGTGTGTAGCTAGCGTCCCTGTGCACCTGCTAGAAATCACAAGGCGGTGAGCTACGTGGTGACTGGAAGCGGGGGTCTGAGGGCAGAAGAAGCCTTGTAGTCCCATTTTGAGAGCTCCATTCCTGCTGCCTTGAAGCTACCCGATTAACACCGTTTCTGACGGGCCTCTAGGCACTGGAGGCAGGGCTCGGGAACGAGAAGGAGTTTCCTCTAAATAATCAGGGTGCTTCCGTGTTGGGAGCTCATCCTGTCAGGCTGTAGGACTACAGGGATCGGCCACTTGAGGGCCTGCCTCGAGAAAGGCTTTGAGCCGCCCTGCAGGAACGGAGCACACAGCAAGCTCTTTGAGGCCTTGTTGGCTGTAGTGCTTTATTTTATCGGTGCTGCCCTTTTCAGGACTCCTAGACGCTTCGGGTGTGCACCCTTTTCCCTGCGAAAACCCCCGGCCCCTGGGGGCAGGCTGTGCCACACCCAGGCCCCTAGGCCCTTGAGAGAGGGGCCTGCTGTGTATGCCGAGGGAGGGACTACAGCCAGCGCTTTGAAAGGGGACGGCTACGATTCCTCGGCACTCCAAGAGCATCGGGCGCGCCTTTCTCGCCGGTCCACCGTGCCCTGGAAGTTTTCGACATTGACCTCCTCTCAGCTGCACCGAGGAAATAGTCTGCTTAGAACGCCTTGTGGCAGCCCGGTGGGAAAGTCACTCTACTCACGGAGGAAGTCAGCGTGCACTGCAGCGGCAACTAAAGCAGAGTTCTTCAGGCAGCACAACACTTGGGTGTTTTGGAAGAGGCAGACGCTTAGAGGCCTAACGAGAGCCTGCCTTGTTTGAGTTCGTTCGCTCCAGGCAGAACACCCTGCGTCGTAAACAAGTTGATTCAGGGAAGGGCCCATTGTGTACCTTGTGTGGTTTGTGGCTTGTTGAATCCCCAGGTTGCGTTTACTGCCTGTCTGGCTTGCAGTGCGGGCCTGAAGGCACAGGCCGTCTCTCCCAGTTTGAAAGTTCCCTTGGTCGGGCCTTGAACGACACGGAGAGACACCCTTTGTGACGGGCCTCTCGTCACGGTAGGCCTGGTTCTGGGAAGAAAATGAGCTCTCGCCCGTGAAACAGGGTGCGTCCAGGGCCTAGCTTGGGGGCTCATGCTGCTATGCTCCATACCTACCTGGAGACCGAACGTCAGCCCTTTGCCTCGAGGAAAGTCGCTTTAGTGCCCTGCTGAAGCGGAGGCAGGCAGCACTTTCCAAGGGGCCTTCGTCGCACTTCTGCTTTCTTTTCTTGGTTAGTGCGCCATTGAGGACACCCAGGACCCTCGCGTCCGCACCCCAGTCCCCGCAAGACCACTGAATACCGGCGGGCTCCCCTGGCCTGCTCAGCGGCATCCAGGCCCGGAAGCCCTTCCCAGTCACCCTGTGTATGCCGAGTGTAGGGCAACGCACTGCCCACCTCCTGGGGAGTGCTAGATTTCCTCAGCACTGCCACAGCTACAGGGAAACTCTTCTCTCACGTCCTACCTGTCAAGGAACTCCGCCTCATTGCCCTTGTGTGAGCGGCACTTAGGAAAACAATCTGCTTCACGGGCCTTCTAGGAACCCTTGGCCGAGGGCACCGCTCTTATGTCAGAAAGTCAGCTTGCGTTCCTGCTGCCACTAAAGCACAGTGCCTCCCCTTACACTGCAGGCCTTTAGTAGAGGCTAAGGCCCGATAGAGCCTGCCTAGAGGTTTCCTTTTGGATGAGCGAGGAGTTGGCTCCAGGCAGAACAGCCTGTGAAGAAAAGTGGATTCAGGGAAGGAGCGAGTGTGTAGCTAGTGTCCCTGTGCACCTGCTAGAAATCACAAGGCGGTGAGCTACGTGGTGACTGGAAGCGGGGCTCTGAGGGCAGAAGAAGCCTTGTAGTCCCATTTTGAGAGCTCCATTCCTGCTGCCTTGAAGCTACCCGATTAACACCGTTTCTGACGGGCCTCTAGGCACTGGAGGCAGGGCTCGGGAACGAGAAGGAGTTTCCTCTAAATAATCAGGGTGCTTCCGTGTTGGGAGCTCATCCTGTCAGGCTGTAGGACTACAGGGATCGGCCACTTGAGGGCCTGCCTCGAGAAAGGCTTTGAGCCGCCCTGCAGGAACGGAGCACACAGCAAGCTCTTTGAGGCCTTGTTGGCTGTAGTGCTTTATTTTATCGGTGCTGCCCTTTTCAGGACTCCTAGACGCTTCGGGTGTGCACCCTTTTCCCTGCGAAAACCCCCGGCCCCTGGGGGCAGGCTGTGCCACACCCAGGCCCCTAGGCCCTTGAGAGAGGGGCCTGCTGTGTATGCCGAGGGAGGGACTACAGCCAGCGCTTTGAAAGGGGACGGCTACGATTCCTCGGCACTCCAAGAGCATCGGGCGCGCCTTTCTCGCCGGTCCACCGTGCCCTGGAAGTTTTCGACATTGACCTCCTCTCAGCTGCACCGAGGAAATAGTCTGCTTAGAACGCCTTGTGGCAGCCCGGTGGGAAAGTCACTCTACTCACGGAGGAAGTCAGCGTGCACTGCAGCGGCAACTAAAGCAGAGTTCTTCAGGCAGCACAACACTTGGGTGTTTTGGAAGAGGCAGACGCTTAGAGGCCTAACGAGAGCCTGCCTTGTTTGAGTTCGTTCGCTCCAGGCAGAACACCCTGCGTCGTAAACAAGTTGATTCAGGGAAGGGCCCATTGTGTACCTTGTGTGGTTTGTGGCTTGTTGAATCCCCAGGTTGCGTTTACTGCCTGTCTGGCTTGCAGTGCGGGCCTGAAGGCACAGGCCGTCTCTCCCAGTTTGAAAGTTCCCTTGGTCGGGCCTTGAACGACACGGAGAGACACCCTTTGTGACGGGCCTCTCGTCACGGTAGGCCTGGTTCTGGGAAGAAAATGAGCTCTCGCCCGTGAAACAGGGTGCGTCCAGGGCCTAGCTTGGGGGCTCATGCTGCTATGCTCCATACCTACCTGGAGACCGAACGTCAGCCCTTTGCCTCGAGGAAAGTCGCTTTAGTGCCCTGCTGAAGCGGAGGCAGGCAGCACTTTCCAAGGGGCCTTCGTCGCACTTCTGCTTTCTTTTCTTGGTTAGTGCGCCATTGAGGACACCCAGGACCCTCGCGTCCGCACCCCAGTCCCCGCAAGACCACTGAATACCGGCGGGCTCCCCTGGCCTGCTCAGCGGCATCCAGGCCCGGAAGCCCTTCCCAGTCACCCTGTGTATGCCGAGTGTAGGGCAACGCACTGCCCACCTCCTGGGGAGTGCTAGATTTCCTCAGCACTGCCACAGCTACAGGGAAACTCTTCTCTCACGTCCTACCTGTCAAGGAACTCCGCCTCATTGCCCTTGTGTGAGCGGCACTTAGGAAAACAATCTGCTTCACGGGCCTTCTAGGAACCCTTAGCCGAGGGCACCGCTCTTATGTCAGAAAGTCAGCTTGCGTTCCTGCTGCCACTAAAGCACAGTGCCTCCCCTTACACTGCAGGCCTTTAGTAGAGGCTAAGGCCCGATAGAGCCTGCCTAGAGGTTTCCTTTTGGATGAGCGAGGAGTTGGCTCCAGGCAGAACAGCCTGTGAAGAAAAGTGGATTCAGGGAAGGAGCGAGTGTGTAGCTAGTGTCCCTGTGCACCTGCTAGAAATCACAAGGCGGTGAGCTACGTGGTGACTGGAAGCGGGGCTCTGAGGGCAGAAGAAGCCTTGTAGTCCCATTTTGAGAGCTCCATTCCTGCTGCCTTGAAGCTACCCGATTAACACCGTTTCTGACGGGCCTCTAGGCACTGGAGGCAGGGCTCGGGAACGAGAAGGAGTTTCCTCTAAATAATCAGGGTGCTTCCGTGTTGGGAGCTCATCCTGTCAGGCTGTAGGACTACAGGGATCGGCCACTTGAGGGCCTGCCTCGAGAAAGGCTTTGAGCCGCCCTGCAGGAACGGAGCACACAGCAAGCTCTTTGAGGCCTTGTTGGCTGTAGTGCTTTATTTTATCGGTGCTGCCCTTTTCAGGACTCCTAGACGCTTCGGGTGTGCACCCTTTTCCCTGCGAAAACCCCCGGCCCCTGGGGGCAGGCTGTGCCACACCCAGGCCCCTAGGCCCTTGAGAGAGGGGCCTGCTGTGTATGCCGAGGGAGGGACTACAGCCAGCGCTTTGAAAGGGGACGGCTACGATTCCCGGGCACTCCAAGAGCATCGGGCGCGCCTTTCTCGCCGGTCCACCGTGCCCTGGAAGTTTTCGACATTGACCTCCTCTCAGCTGCACCGAGGAAATAGTCTGCTTAGAACGCCTTGTGGCAGCCCGGTGGGAAAGTCACTCTACTCACGGAGGAAGTCAGCGTGCACTGCAGCGGCAACTAAAGCAGAGTTCTTCAGGCAGCACAACACTTGGGTGTTTTGGAAGAGGCAGACGCTTAGAGGCCTAACGAGAGCCTGCCTTGTTTGAGTTCGTTCGCTCCAGGCAGAACACCCTGCGTCGTAAACAAGTTGATTCAGGGAAGGGCCCATTGTGTACCTTGTGTGGTTTGTGGCTTGTTGAATCCCCAGGTTGCGTTTACTGCCTGTCTGGCTTGCAGTGCGGGCCTGAAGGCACAGGTCGTCTCTCCCAGTTTGAAAGTTCCCTTGGTCGGGCCTTGAACGACACGGAGAGACACCCTTTGTGACGGGCCTCTCGTCACGGTAGGCCTGGTTCTGGGAAGAAAATGAGCTCTCGCCCGTGAAACAGGGTGCGTCCAGGGCCTAGCTTGGGGGCTCATGCTGCTATGCTCCATACCTACCTGGAGACCGAACGTCATGTCAGCCCTTTGCCTCGAGGAAAGTCGCTTTAGTGCCCTGCTGAAGCGGAGGCAGGCAGCACTTTCCAAGGGGCCTTCGTCGCACTTCTGCTTTCTTTTCTTGGTTAGTGCGCCACTGAGGACACCCAGGACCCTCGCGTCCGCACCCCAGTCCCCGCAAGACCACTGAATACCGGCGGGCTCCCCTGGCCTGCTCAGCGGCATCCAGGCCCGGAAGCCCTTCCCAGTCACCCTGTGTATGCCGAGTGTAGGGCAACGCACTGCCCACCTCCTGGGGAGTGCTAGATTTCCTCAGCACTGCCACAGCTACAGGGAAACTCTTCTCTCACGTCCTACCTGTCAAGGAACTCCGCCTCATTGCCCTTGTGTGAGCGGCACTTAGGAAAACAATCTGCTTCACGGGCCTTCTAGGAACCCTTAGCCGAGGGCACCGCTCTTATGTCAGAAAGTCAGCTTGCGTTCCTGCTGCCACTAAAGCACAGTGCCTCCCCTTACACTGCAGGCCTTTAGTAGAGGCTAAGGCCTGATAGAGCCTGCCTAGAGGTTTCCTTTTGGATGAGCGAGGAGTTGGCTCCAGGCAGAACAGCCTGTGAAGAAAAGTGGATTCAGGGAAGGAGCGAGTGTGTAGCTAGTGTCCCTGTGCACCTGCTAGAAATCACAAGGCGGTGAGCTACGTGGTGACTGGAAGCGGGGGTCTGAGGGCAGAAGAAGCCTTGTAGTCCCATTTTGAGAGCTCCATTCCTGCTGCCTTGAAGCTACCCGATTAACACCGTTTCTGACGGGCCTCTAGGCACTGGAGGCAGGGCTCGGGAACGAGAAGGAGTTTCCTCTACATAATCAGGGTGCTTCCGTGTTGGGAGCTCATCCTGTCAGGCTGTAGGACTACAGGGATCGGCCACTTGAGGGCCTGCCTCGAGAAAGGCTTTGAGCCGCCCTGCAGGAACGGAGCACACAGCAAGCTCTTTGAGGCCTTGTTGGCTGTAGTGCTTTATTTTATCGGTGCTGCCCTTTTCAGGACTCCTAGACGCTTCGGGTGTGCACCCTTTTCCCTGCGAAAACCCCCGGCCCCTGGGGGCAGGCTGTGCCACACCCAGGCCCCTAGGCCCTTGAGAGAGGGGCCTGCTGTGTATGCCGAGGGAGGGACTACAGCCAGCGCTTTGAAAGGGGACGGCTACGATTCCTCGGCACTCCAAGAGCATCGGGCGCGCCTTTCTCGCCGGTCCACCGTGCCCTGGAAGTTTTCGACATTGACCTCCTCTCAGCTGCACCGAGGAAATAGTCTGCTTAGAACGCCTTGTGGCAGCCCGGTGGGAAAGTCACTCTACTCACGGAGGAAGTCAGCGTGCACTGCAGCGGCAACTAAAGCAGAGTTCTTCAGGCAGCACAACACTTGGGTGTTTTGGAAGAGGCAGACGCTTAGAGGCCTAACGAGAGCCTGCCTTGTTTGAGTTCGTTCGCTCCAGGCAGAACACCCTGCGTCGTAAACAAGTTGATTCAGGGAAGGGCCCATTGTGTACCTTGTGTGGTTTGTGGCTTGTTGAATCCCCAGGTTGCGTTTACTGCCTGTCTGGCTTGCAGTGCGGGCCTGAAGGCACAGGCCGTCTCTCCCAGTTTGAAAGTTCCCTTGGTCGGGCCTTGAACGACACGGAGAGACACCCTTTGTGACGGGCCTCTCGTCACGGTAGGCCTGGTTCTGGGAAGAAAATGAGCTCTCGCCCGTGAAACAGGGTGCGTCCAGGGCCTAGCTTGGGGGCTCATGCTGCTATGCTCCATACCTACCTGGAGACCGAACGTCATGTCAGCCCTTTGCCTCGAGGAAAGTCGCTTTAGTGCCCTGCTGAAGCGGAGGCAGGCAGCACTTTCCAAGGGGCCTTCGTCGCACTTCTGCTTTCTTTTCTTGGTTAGTGCGCCACTGAGGACACCCAGGACCCTCGCGTCCGCACCCCAGTCCCCGCAAGACCACTGAATACCGGCGGGCTCCCCTGGCCTGCTCAGCGGCATCCAGGCCCGGAAGCCCTTCCCAGTCACCCTGTGTATGCCGAGTGTAGGGCAACGCACTGCCCACCTCCTGGGGAGTGCTAGATTTCCTCAGCACTGCCACAGCTACAGGGAAACTCTTCTCTCACGTCCTACCTGTCAAGGAGCTCCGCCTCATTGCCCTTGTGTGAGCGGCACTTAGGAAAACAATCTGCTTCGCGGGCCTTCTAGGAACCCTTAGCCGAGGGCACCGCTCTTATGTCAGAAAGTCAGCTTGCGTTCCTGCTGCCACTAAAGCACAGTGCCTCCCCTTACACTGCAGGCCTTTAGTAGAGGCTAAGGCCCGATAGAGCCTGCCTAGAGGTTTCCTTTTGGATGAGCGAGGAGTTGGCTACAGGCAGAACAGCCTGTGAAGAAAAGTGGATTCAGGGAAGGAGCGAGTGTGTAGCTAGCGTCCCTGTGCACCTGCTAGAAATCACAAGGCGGTGAGCTACGTGGTGACTGGAAGCGGGGCTCTGAGGGCAGAAGAAGCCTTGTAGTCCCATTTTGAGAGCTCCATTCCTGCTGCCTTGAAGCTACCCGATTAACACCGTTTCTGACGGGCCTCTAGGCACTGGAGGCAGGGCTCGGGAACGAGAAGGAGTTTCCTCTAAATAATCAGGGTGCTTCCGTGTTGGGAGCTCATCCTGTCAGGCTGTAGGACTACAGGGATCGGCCACTTGAGGGCCTGCCTCGAGAAAGGCTTTGAGCCGCCCTGCAGGAACGGAGCACACAGCAAGCTCTTTGAGGCCTTGTTGGCTGTAGTGCTTTATTTTATCGGTGCTGCCCTTTTCAGGACTCCTAGACGCTTCGGGTGTGCACCCTTTTCCCTGCGAAAACCCTCGGCCCCTGGGGGCAGGCTGTGCCACACCCAGGCCCCTAGGCCCTTGAGAGAGGGGCCTGCTGTGTATGCCGAGGGAGGGACTACAGCCAGCGCTTTGAAAGGGGACGGCTACGATTCCTCGGCACTCCAAGAGCATCGGGCGCGCCTTTCTCGCCGGTCCACCGTGCCCTGGAAGTTTTCGACATTGACCTCCTCTCAGCTGCACCGAGGAAATAGTCTGCTTAGAACGCCTTGTGGCAGCCCGGTGGGAAAGTCACTCTACTCACGGAGGAAGTCAGCGTGCACTGCAGCGGCAACTAAAGCAGAGTTCTTCAGGCAGCACAACACTTGGGTGTTTTGGAAGAGGCAGACGCTTAGAGGCCTAACGAGAGCCTGCCTTGTTTGAGTTCATTCGCTCCAGGCAGAACACCCTGCGTCGTAAACAAGTTGATTCAGGGAAGGGCCCATTGTGTACCTTGTGTGGTTTGTGGCTTGTTGAATCCCCAGGTTGCGTTTACTGCCTGTCTGGCTTGCAGTGCGGGCCTGAAGGCACAGGTCGTCTCTCCCAGTTTGAAAGTTCCCTTGGTCGGGCCTTGAACGACACGGAGAGACACCCTTTGTGACGGGCCTCTCGTCACGGTAGGCCTGGTTCTGGGAAGAAAATGAGCTCTCGCCCGTGAAACAGGGTGCGTCCAGGGCCTAGCTTGGGGGCTCATGCTGCTATGCTCCATACCTACCTGGAGACCGAACGTCAGCCCTTTGCCTCGAGGAAAGTCGCTTTAGTGCCCTGCTGAAGCGGAGGCAGGCAGCACTTTCCAAGGGGCCTTCGTCGCACTTCTGCTTTCTTTTCTTGGTTAGTGCGCCACTGAGGACACCCAGGACCCTCGCGTCCGCACCCCAGTCCCCGCAAGACCACTGAATACCGGCGGGCTCCCCTGGCCTGCTCAGCGGCATCCAGGCCCGGAAGCCCTTCCCAGTCACCCTGTGTATGCCGAGTGTAGGGCAACGCACTGCCCACCTCCTGGGGAGTGCTAGATTTCCTCAGCACTGCCACAGCTACAGGGAAACTCTTCTCTCACGTCCTACCTGTCAAGGAACTCCGCCTCATTGCCCTTGTGTGAGCGGCACTTAGGAAAACAATCTGCTTCGCGGGCCTTCTAGGAACCCTTAGCCGAGGGCACCGCTCTTATGTCAGAAAGTCAGCTTGCGTTCCTGCTGCCACTAAAGCACAGTGCCTCCCCTTACACTGCAGGCCTTTAGTAGAGGCTAAGGCCCGATAGAGCCTGCCTAGAGGTTTCCTTTTGGATGAGCGAGGAGTTGGCTCCAGGCAGAACAGCCTGTGAAGAAAAGTGGATTCAGGGAAGGAGCGAGTGTGTAGCTAGTGTCCCTGTGCACCTGCTAGAAATCACAAGGCGGTGAGCTACGTGGTGACTGGAAGCGGGGGTCTGAGGGCAGAAGAAGCCTTGTAGTCCCATTTTGAGAGCTCCATTCCTGCTGCCTTGAAGCTACCCGATTAACACCGTTTCTGACGGGCCTCTAGGCACTGGAGGCAGGGCTCGGGAACGAGAAGGAGTTTCCTCTAAATAATCAGGGTGCTTCCGTGTTGGGAGCTCATCCTGTCAGGCTGTAGGACTACAGGGATCGGCCACTTGAGGGCCTGCCTCGAGAAAGGCTTTGAGCCGCCCTGCAGGAACGGAGCACACAGCAAGCTCTTTGAGGCCTTGTTGGCTGTAGTGCTTTATTTTATCGGTGCTGCCCTTTTCAGGACTCCTAGACGCTTCGGGTGTGCACCCTTTTCCCTGCGAAAACCCCCGGCCCCTGGGGGCAGGCTGTGCCACACCCAGGCCCCTAGGCCCTTGAGAGAGGGGCCTGCTGTGTATGCCGAGGGAGGGACTACAGCCAGCGCTTTGAAAGGGGACGGCTACGATTCCTCGGCACTCCAAGAGCATCGGGCGCGCCTTTCTCGCCGGTCCACCGTGCCCTGGAAGTTTTCGACATTGACCTCCTCTCAGCTGCACCGAGGAAATAGTCTGCTTAGAACGCCTTGTGGCAGCCCGGTGGGAAAGTCACTCTACTCACGGAGGAAGTCAGCGTGCACTGCAGCGGCAACTAAAGCAGAGTTCTTCAGGCAGCACAACACTTGGGTGTTTTGGAAGAGGCAGACGCTTAGAGGCCTAACGAGAGCCTGCCTTGTTTGAGTTCGTTCGCTCCAGGCAGAACACCCTGCGTCGTAAACAAGTTGATTCAGGGAAGGGCCCATTGTGTACCTTGTGTGGTTTGTGGCTTGTTGAATCCCCAGGTTGCGTTTACTGCCTGTCTGGCTTGCAGTGCGGGCCTGAAGGCACAGGCCGTCTCTCCCAGTTTGAAAGTTCCCTTGGTCGGGCCTTGAACGACACGGAGAGACACCCTTTGTGACGGGCCTCTCGTCACGGTAGGCCTGGTTCTGGGAAGAAAATGAGCTCTCGCCCGTGAAACAGGGTGCGTCCAGGGCCTAGCTTGGGGGCTCATGCTGCTATGCTCCATACCTACCTGGAGACCGAACGTCATGTCAGCCCTTTGCCTCGAGGAAAGTCGCTTTAGTGCCCTGCTGAAGCGGAGGCAGGCAGCACTTTCCAAGGGGCCTTCGTCGCACTTCTGCTTTCTTTTCTTGGTTAGTGCGCCACTGAGGACACCCAGGACCCTCGCGTCCGCACCCCAGTCCCCGCAAGACCACTGAATACCGGCGGGCTCCCCTGGCCTGCTCAGCGGCATCCAGGCCCGGAAGCCCTTCCCAGTCACCCTGTGTATGCCGAGTGTAGGGCAACGCACTGCCCACCTCCTGGGGAGTGCTAGATTTCCTCAGCACTGCCACAGCTACAGGGAAACTCTTCTCTCACGTCCTACCTGTCAAGGAACTCCGCCTCATTGCCCTTGTGTGAGCGGCACTTAGGAAAACAATCTGCTTCGCGGGCCTTCTAGGAACCCTTAGCCGAGGGCACCGCTCTTATGTCAGAAAGTCAGCTTGCGTTCCTGCTGCCACTAAAGCACAGTGCCTCCCCTTACACTGCAGGCCTTTAGTAGAGGCTAAGGCCCGATAGAGCCTGCCTAGAGGTTTCCTTTTGGATGAGCGAGGAGTTGGCTCCAGGCAGAACAGCCTGTGAAGAAAAGTGGATTCAGGGAAGGAGCGAGTGTGTAGCTAGTGTCCCTGTGCACCTGCTAGAAATCACAAGGCGGTGAGCTACGTGGTGACTGGAAGCGGGGGTCTGAGGGCAGAAGAAGCCTTGTAGTCCCATTTTGAGAGCTCCATTCCTGCTGCCTTGAAGCTACCCGATTAACACCGTTTCTGACGGGCCTCTAGGCACTGGAGGCAGGGCTCGGGAACGAGAAGGAGTTTCCTCTAAATAATCAGGGTGCTTCCGTGTTGGGAGCTCATCCTGTCAGGCTGTAGGACTACAGGGATCGGCCACTTGAGGGCCTGCCTCGAGAAAGGCTTTGAGCCGCCCTGCAGGAACGGAGCACACAGCAAGCTCTTTGAGGCCTTGTTGGCTGTAGTGCTTTATTTTATCGGTGCTGCCCTTTTCAGGACTCCTAGACGCTTCGGGTGTGCACCCTTTTCCCTGCGAAAACCCCCGGCCCCTGGGGGCAGGCTGTGCCACACCCAGGCCCCTAGGCCCTTGAGAGAGGGGCCTGCTGTGTATGCCGAGGGAGGGACTACAGCCAGCGCTTTGAAAGGGGACGGCTACGATTCCTCGGCACTCCAAGAGCATCGGGCGCGCCTTTCTCGCCGGTCCACCGTGCCCTGGAAGTTTTCGACATTGACCTCCTCTCAGCTGCACCGAGGAAATAGTCTGCTTAGAACGCCTTGTGGCAGCCCGGTGGGAAAGTCACTCTACTCACGGAGGAAGTCAGCGTGCACTGCAGCGGCAACTAAAGCAGAGTTCTTCAGGCAGCACAACACTTGGGTGTTTTGGAAGAGGCAGACGCTTAGAGGCCTAACGAGAGCCTGCCTTGTTTGAGTTCGTTCGCTCCAGGCAGAACACCCTGCGTCGTAAACAAGTTGATTCAGGGAAGGGCCCATTGTGTACCTTGTGTGGTTTGTGGCTTGTTGAATCCCC
This sequence comes from Hyperoodon ampullatus, assembly GCF_949752795.1. Classification (NCBI taxonomy): domain Eukaryota; kingdom Metazoa; phylum Chordata; class Mammalia; order Artiodactyla; family Ziphiidae; genus Hyperoodon; species Hyperoodon ampullatus. The sequence goes on along the minus strand of NW_027640410.1, from coordinate 95,227 downwards.
AGGTTGCGTTTACTGCCTGTCTGGCTTGCAGTGCGGGCCTGAAGGCACAGGCCGTCTCTCCCAGTTTGAAAGTTCCCTTGGTCGGGCCTTGAACGACACGGAGAGACACCCTTTGTGACGGGCCTCTCGTCACGGTAGGCCTGGTTCTGGGAAGAAAATGAGCTCTCGCCCGTGAAACAGGGTGCGTCCAGGGCCTAGCTTGGGGGCTCATGCTGCTATGCTCCATACCTACCTGGAGACCGAACGTCATGTCAGCCCTTTGCCTCGAGGAAAGTCGCTTTAGTGCCCTGCTGAAGCGGAGGCAGGCAGCACTTTCCAAGGGGCCTTCGTCGCACTTCTGCTTTCTTTTCTTGGTTAGTGCGCCACTGAGGACACCCAGGACCCTCGCGTCCGCACCCCAGTCCCCGCAAGACCACTGAATACCGGCGGGCTCCCCTGGCCTGCTCAGCGGCATCCAGGCCCGGAAGCCCTTCCCAGTCACCCTGTGTATGCCGAGTGTAGGGCAACGCACTGCCCACCTCCTGGGGAGTGCTAGATTTCCTCAGCACTGCCACAGCTACAGGGAAACTCTTCTCTCACGTCCTACCTGTCAAGGAACTCCGCCTCATTGCCCTTGTGTGAGCGGCACTTAGGAAAACAATCTGCTTCGCGGGCCTTCTAGGAACCCTTAGCCGAGGGCACCGCTCTTATGTCAGAAAGTCAGCTTGCGTTCCTGCTGCCACTAAAGCACAGTGCCTCCCCTTACACTGCAGGCCTTTAGTAGAGGCTAAGGCCCGATAGAGCCTGCCTAGAGGTTTCCTTTTGGATGAGCGAGGAGTTGGCTCCAGGCAGAACAGCCTGTGAAGAAAAGTGGATTCAGGGAAGGAGCGAGTGTGTAGCTAGTGTCCCTGTGCACCTGCTAGAAATCACAAGGCGGTGAGCTACGTGGTGACTGGAAGCGGGGGTCTGAGGGCAGAAGAAGCCTTGTAGTCCCATTTTGAGAGCTCCATTCCTGCTGACTTGAAGCTACCCGATTAACACCGTTTCTGACGGGCCTCTAGGCACTGGAGGCAGGGCTCGGGAACGAGAAGGAGTTTCCTCTAAATAATCAGGGTGCTTCCGTGTTGGGAGCTCATCCTGTCAGGCTGTAGGACTACAGGGATCGGCCACTTGAGGGCCTGCCTCGAGAAAGGCTTTGAGCCGCCCTGCAGGAACGGAGCACACAGCAAGCTCTTTGAGGCCTTGTTGGCTGTAGTGCTTTATTTTATCGGTGCTGCCCTTTTCAGGACTCCTAGACGCTTCGGGTGTGCACCCTTTTCCCTGCGAAAACCCCCGGCCCCTGGGGGCAGGCTGTGCCACACCCAGGCCCCTAGGCCCTTGAGAGAGGGGCCTGCTGTGTATGCCGAGGGAGGGACTACAGCCAGCGCTTTGAAAGGGGACGGCTACGATTCCTCGGCACTCCAAGAGCATCGGGCGCGCCTTTCTCGCCGGTCCACCGTGCCCTGGAAGTTTTCGACATTGACCTCCTCTCAGCTGCACCGAGGAAATAGTCTGCTTAGAACGCCTTGTGGCAGCCCGGTGGGAAAGTCACTCTACTCACGGAGGAAGTCAGCGTGCACTGCAGCGGCAACTAAAGCAGAGTTCTTCAGGCAGCACAACACTTGGGTGTTTTGGAAGAGGCAGACGCTTAGAGGCCTAACGAGAGCCTGCCTTGTTTGAGTTCGTTCGCTCCAGGCAGAACACCCTGCGTCGTAAACAAGTTGATTCAGGGAAGGGCCCATTGTGTACCTTGTGTGGTTTGTGGCTTGTTGAATCCCCAGGTTGCGTTTACTGCCTGTCTGGCTTGCAGTGCGGGCCTGAAGGCACAGGCCGTCTCTCCCAGTTTGAAAGTTCCCTTGGTCGGGCCTTGAACGACACGGAGAGACACCCTTTGTGACGGGCCTCTCGTCACGGTAGGCCTGGTTCTGGGAAGAAAATGAGCTCTCGCCCGTGAAACAGGGTGCGTCCAGGGCCTAGCTTGGGGGCTCATGCTGCTATGCTCCATACCTACCTGGAGACCGAACGTCATGTCAGCCCTTTGCCTCGAGGAAAGTCGCTTTAGTGCCCTGCTGAAGCGGAGGCAGGCAGCACTTTCCAAGGGGCCTTCGTCGCACTTCTGCTTTCTTTTCTTGGTTAGTGCGCCACTGAGGACACCCAGGACCCTCGCGTCCGCACCCCAGTCCCCGCAAGACCACTGAATACCGGCGGGCTCCCCTGGCCTGCTCAGCGGCATCCAGGCCCGGAAGCCCTTCCCAGTCACCCTGTGTATGCCGAGTGTAGGGCAACGCACTGCCCACCTCCTGGGGAGTGCTAGATTTCCTCAGCACTGCCACAGCTACAGGGAAACTCTTCTCTCACGTCCTACCTGTCAAGGAACTCCGCCTCATTGCCCTTGTGTGAGCGGCACTTAGGAAAACAATCTGCTTCGCGGGCCTTCTAGGAACCCTTAGCCGAGGGCACCGCTCTTATGTCAGAAAGTCAGCTTGCGTTCCTGCTGCCACTAAAGCACAGTGCCTCCCCTTACACTGCAGGCCTTTAGTAGAGGCTAAGGCCCGATAGAGCCTGCCTAGAGGTTTCCTTTTGGATGAGCGAGGAGTTGGCTCCAGGCAGAACAGCCTGTGAAGAAAAGTGGATTCAGGGAAGGAGCGAGTGTGTAGCTAGTGTCCCTGTGCACCTGCTAGAAATCACAAGGCGGTGAGCTACGTGGTGACTGGAAGCGGGGCTCTGAGGGCAGAAGAAGCCTTGTAGTCCCATTTTGAGAGCTCCATTCCTGCTGCCTTGAAGCTACCCGATTAACACCGTTTCTGACGGGCCTCTAGGCACTGGAGGCAGGGCTCGGGAACGAGAAGGAGTTTCCTCTAAATAATCAGGGTGCTTCCGTGTTGGGAGCTCATCCTGTCAGGCTGTAGGACTACAGGGATCGGCCACTTGAGGGCCTGCCTCGAGAAAGGCTTTGAGCCGCCCTGCAGGAACGGAGCACACAGCAAGCTCTTTGAGGCCTTGTTGGCTGTAGTGCTTTATTTTTTTTTTTTTTTTTTTTTTTTTTTTTTTTTTTTTTTTTGTGGTATGCGGGCCTCTCACTGTTGTGGCCTCTCCCGTTGCGGAGCACAGGCTCCGGATGCGCAGGCTCAGCAGCCATGGCTCACGGGCCCAGCCGCTCCGCGGCATATGGGATCCTCCCAGACCGGGGCACGAACCCGTATCCCCTGCATCGGCAGGCGGACTCTCAACCACTGCGCCACCAGGGAGGCCCTGTAGTGCTTTATTTTATCGGTGCTGCCCTTTTCAGGACTCCTAGACGCTTCGGGTGTGCACCCTTTTCCCTGCGAAAACCCCCGGCCCCTGGGGGCAGGCTGTGCCACACCCAGGCCCCTAGGCCCTTGAGAGAGGGGCCTGCTGTGTATGCCGAGGGAGGGACTACAGCCAGCGCTTTGAAAGGGGACGGCTACGATTCCTCGGCACTCCAAGAGCATCGGGCGCGCCTTTCTCGCCGGTCCACCGTGCCCTGGAAGTTTTCGACATTGACCTCCTCTCAGCTGCACCGAGGAAATAGTCTGCTTAGAACGCCTTGTGGCAGCCCGGTGGGAAAGTCACTCTACTCACGGAGGAAGTCAGCGTGCACTGCAGCGGCAACTAAAGCAGAGTTCTTCAGGCAGCACAACACTTGGGTGTTTTGGAAGAGGCAGACGCTTAGAGGCCTAACGAGAGCCTGCCTTGTTTGAGTTCGTTCGCTCCAGGCAGAACACCCTGCGTCGTAAACAAGTTGATTCAGGGAAGGGCCCATTGTGTACCTTGTGTGGTTTGTGGCTTGTTGAATCCCCAGGTTGCGTTTACTGCCTGTCTGGCTTGCAGTGCGGGCCTGAAGGCACAGGCCGTCTCTCCCAGTTTGAAAGTTCCCTTGGTCGGGCCTTGAACGACACGGAGAGACACCCTTTGTGACGGGCCTCTCGTCACGGTAGGCCTGGTTCTGGGAAGAAAATGAGCTCTCGCCCGTGAAACAGGGTGCGTCCAGGGCCTAGCTTGGGGGCTCATGCTGCTATGCTCCATACCTACCTGGAGACCGAACGTCATGTCAGCCCTTTGCCTCGAGGAAAGTCGCTTTAGTGCCCTGCTGAAGCGGAGGCAGGCAGCACTTTCCAAGGGGCCTTCGTCGCACTTCTGCTTTCTTTTCTTGGTTAGTGCGCCACTGAGGACACCCAGGACCCTCGCGTCCGCACCCCAGTCCCCGCAAGACCACTGAATACCGGCGGGCTCCCCTGGCCTGCTCAGCGGCATCCAGGCCCGGAAGCCCTTCCCAGTCACCCTGTGTATGCCGAGTGTAGGGCAACGCACTGCCCACCTCCTGGGGAGTGCTAGATTTCCTCAGCACTGCCACAGCTACAGGGAAACTCTTCTCTCACGTCCTACCTGTCAAGGAACTCCGCCTCATTGCCCTTGTGTGAGCGGCACTTAGGAAAACAATCTGCTTCGCGGGCCTTCTAGGAACCCTTAGCCGAGGGCACCGCTCTTATGTCAGAAAGTCAGCTTGCGTTCCTGCTGCCACTAAAGCACAGTGCCTCCCCTTACACTGCAGGCCTTTAGTAGAGGCTAAGGCCCGATAGAGCCTGCCTAGAGGTTTCCTTTTGGATGAGCGAGGAGTTGGCTCCAGGCAGAACAGCCTGTGAAGAAAAGTGGATTCAGGGAAGGAGCGAGTGTGTAGCTAGTGTCCCTGTGCACCTGCTAGAAATCACAAGGCGGTGAGCTACGTGGTGACTGGAAGCGGGGCTCTGAGGGCAGAAGAAGCCTTGTAGTCCCATTTTGAGAGCTCCATTCCTGCTGCCTTGAAGCTACCCGATTAACACCGTTTCTGACGGGCCTCTAGGCACTGGAGGCAGGGCTCGGGAACGAGAAGGAGTTTCCTCTAAATAATCAGGGTGCTTCCGTGTTGGGAGCTCATCCTGTCAGGCTGTAGGACTACAGGGATCGGCCACTTGAGGGCCTGCCTCGAGAAAGGCTTTGAGCCGCCCTGCAGGAACGGAGCACACAGCAAGCTCTTTGAGGCCTTGTTGGCTGTAGTGCTTTATTTTATCGGTGCTGCCCTTTTCAGGACTCCTAGACGCTTCGGGTGTGCACCCTTTTCCCTGCGAAAACCCCCGGCCCCTGGGGGCAGGCTGTGCCACACCCAGGCCCCTAGGCCCTTGAGAGAGGGGCCTGCTGTGTATGCCGAGGGAGGGACTACAGCCAGCGCTTTGAAAGGGGACGGCTACGATTCCTCGGCACTCCAAGAGCATCGGGCGCGCCTTTCTCGCCGGTCCACCGTGCCCTGGAAGTTTTCGACATTGACCTCCTCTCAGCTGCACCGAGGAAATAGTCTGCTTAGAACGCCTTGTGGCAGCCCGGTGGGAAAGTCACTCTACTCACGGAGGAAGTCAGCGTGCACTGCAGCGGCAACTAAAGCAGAGTTCTTCAGGCAGCACAACACTTGGGTGTTTTGGAAGAGGCAGACGCTTAGAGGCCTAACGAGAGCCTGCCTTGTTTGAGTTCGTTCGCTCCAGGCAGAACACCCTGCGTCGTAAACAAGTTGATTCAGGGAAGGGCCCATTGTGTACCTTGTGTGGTTTGTGGCTTGTTGAATCCCCAGGTTGCGTTTACTGCCTGTCTGGCTTGCAGTGCGGGCCTGAAGGCACAGGCCGTCTCTCCCAGTTTGAAAGTTCCCTTGGTCGGGCCTTGAACGACACGGAGAGACACCCTTTGTGACGGGCCTCTCGTCACGGTAGGCCTGGTTCTGGGAAGAAAATGAGCTCTCGCCCGTGAAACAGGGTGCGTCCAGGGCCTAGCTTGGGGGCTCATGCTGCTATGCTCCATACCTACCTGGAGACCGAACGTCATGTCAGCCCTTTGCCTCGAGGAAAGTCGCTTTAGTGCCCTGCTGAAGCGGAGGCAGGCAGCACTTTCCAAGGGGCCTTCGTCGCACTTCTGCTTTCTTTTCTTGGTTAGTGCGCCACTGAGGACACCCAGGACCCTCGCGTCCGCACCCCAGTCCCCGCAAGACCACTGAATACCGGCGGGCTCCCCTGGCCTGCTCAGCGGCATCCAGGCCCGGAAGCCCTTCCCAGTCACCCTGTGTATGCCGAGTGTAGGGCAACGCACTGCCCACCTCCTGGGGAGTGCTAGATTTCCTCAGCACTGCCACAGCTACAGGGAAACTCTTCTCTCACGTCCTACCTGTCAAGGAACTCCGCCTCATTGCCCTTGTGTGAGCGGCACTTAGGAAAACAATCTGCTTCGCGGGCCTTCTAGGAACCCTTAGCCGAGGGCACCGCTCTTATGTCAGAAAGTCAGCTTGCGTTCCTGCTGCCACTAAAGCACAGTGCCTCCCCTTACACTGCAGGCCTTTAGTAGAGGCTAAGGCCCGATAGAGCCTGCCTAGAGGTTTCCTTTTGGATGAGCGAGGAGTTGGCTCCAGGCAGAACAGCCTGTGAAGAAAAGTGGATTCAGGGAAGGAGCGAGTGTGTAGCTAGTGTCCCTGTGCACCTGCTAGAAATCACAAGGCGGTGAGCTACGTGGTGACTGGAAGCGGGGCTCTGAGGGCAGAAGAAGCCTTGTAGTCCCATTTTGAGAGCTCCATTCCTGCTGCCTTGAAGCTACCCGATTAACACCGTTTCTGACGGGCCTCTAGGCACTGGAGGCAGGGCTCGGGAACGAGAAGGAGTTTCCTCTAAATAATCAGGGTGCTTCCGTGTTGGGAGCTCATCCTGTCAGGCTGTAGGACTACAGGGATCGGCCACTTGAGGGCCTGCCTCGAGAAAGGCTTTGAGCCGCCCTGCAGGAACGGAGCACACAGCAAGCTCTTTGAGGCCTTGTTGGCTGTAGTGCTTTATTTTATCGGTGCTGCCCTTTTCAGGACTCCTAGACGCTTCGGGTGTGCACCCTTTTCCCTGCGAAAACCCCCGGCCCCTGGGGGCAGGCTGTGCCACACCCAGGCCCCTAGGCCCTTGAGAGAGGGGCCTGCTGTGTATGCCGAGGGAGGGACTACAGCCAGCGCTTTGAAAGGGGACGGCTACGATTCCTCGGCACTCCAAGAGCATCGGGCGCGCCTTTCTCGCCGGTCCACCGTGCCCTGGAAGTTTTCGACATTGACCTCCTCTCAGCTGCACCGAGGAAATAGTCTGCTTAGAACGCCTTGTGGCAGCCCGGTGGGAAAGTCACTCTACTCACGGAGGAAGTCAGCGTGCACTGCAGCGGCAACTAAAGCAGAGTTCTTCAGGCAGCACAACACTTGGGTGTTTTGGAAGAGGCAGACGCTTAGAGGCCTAACGAGAGCCTGCCTTGTTTGAGTTCGTTCGCTCCAGGCAGAACACCCTGCGTCGTAAACAAGTTGATTCAGGGAAGGGCCCATTGTGTACCTTGTGTGGTTTGTGGCTTGTTGAATCCCCAGGTTGCGTTTACTGCCTGTCTGGCTTGCAGTGCGGGCCTGAAGGCACAGGCCGTCTCTCCCAGTTTGAAAGTTCCCTTGGTCGGGCCTTGAACGACACGGAGAGACACCCTTTGTGACGGGCCTCTCGTCACGGTAGGCCTGGTTCTGGGAAGAAAATGAGCTCTCGCCCGTGAAACAGGGTGCGTCCAGGGCCTAGCTTGGGGGCTCATGCTGCTATGCTCCATACCTACCTGGAGACTGAACGTCATGTCAGCCCTTTGCCTCGAGGAAAGTCGCTTTAGTGCCCTGCTGAAGCGGAGGCAGGCAGCACTTTCCAAGGGGCCTTCGTCGCACTTCTGCTTTCTTTTCTTGGTTAGTGCGCCACTGAGGACACCCAGGACCCTCGCGTCCGCACCCCAGTCCCCGCAAGACCACTGAATACCGGCGGGCTCCCCTGGCCTGCTCAGCGGCATCCAGGCCCGGAAGCCCTTCCCAGTCACCCTGTGTATGCCGAGTGTAGGGCAACGCACTGCCCACCTCCTGGGGAGTGCTAGATTTCCTCAGCACTGCCACAGCTACAGGGAAACTCTTCTCTCACGTCCTACCTGTCAAGGAACTCCGCCTCATTGCCCTTGTGTGAGCGGCACTTAGGAAAACAATCTGCTTCGCGGGCCTTCTAGGAACCCTTAGCCGAGGGCACCGCTCTTATGTCAGAAAGTCAGCTTGCGTTCCTGCTGCCACTAAAGCACAGTGCCTCCCCTTACACTGCAGGCCTTTAGTAGAGGCTAAGGCCCGATAGAGCCTGCCTAGAGGTTTCCTTTTGGATGAGCGAGGAGTTGGCTCCAGGCAGAACAGCCTGTGAAGAAAAGTGGATTCAGGGAAGGAGCGAGTGTGTAGCTAGTGTCCCTGTGCACCTGCTAGAAATCACAAGGCGGTGAGCTACGTGGTGACTGGAAGCGGGGCTCTGAGGGCAGAAGAAGCCTTGTAGTCCCATTTTGAGAGCTCCATTCCTGCTGCCTTGAAGCTACCCGATTAACACCGTTTCTGACGGGCCTCTAGGCACTGGAGGCAGGGCTCGGGAACGAGAAGGAGTTTCCTCTAAATAATCAGGGTGCTTCCGTGTTGGGAGCTCATCCTGTCAGGCTGTAGGACTACAGGGATCGGCCACTTGAGGGCCTGCCTCGAGAAAGGCTTTGAGCCGCCCTGCAGGAACGGAGCACACAGCAAGCTCTTTGAGGCCTTGTTGGCTGTAGTGCTTTATTTTATCGGTGCTGCCCTTTTCAGGACTCCTAGACGCTTCGGGTGTGCACCCTTTTCCCTGCGAAAACCCCCGGCCCCTGGGGGCAGGCTGTGCCACACCCAGGCCCCTAGGCCCTTGAGAGAGGGGCCTGCTGTGTATGCCGAGGGAGGGACTACAGCCAGCGCTTTGAAAGGGGACGGCTACGATTCCTCGGCACTCCAAGAGCATCGGGCGCGCCTTTCTCGCCGGTCCACCGTGCCCTGGAAGTTTTCGACATTGACCTCCTCTCAGCTGCACCGAGGAAATAGTCTGCTTAGAACGCCTTGTGGCAGCCCGGTGGGAAAGTCACTCTACTCACGGAGGAAGTCAGCGTGCACTGCAGCGGCAACTAAAGCAGAGTTCTTCAGGCAGCACAACACTTGGGTGTTTTGGAAGAGGCAGACGCTTAGAGGCCTAACGAGAGCCTGCCTTGTTTGAGTTCGTTCGCTCCAGGCAGAACACCCTGCGTCGTAAACAAGTTGATTCAGGGAAGGGCCCATTGTGTACCTTGTGTGGTTTGTGGCTTGTTGAATCCCCAGGTTGCGTTTACTGCCTGTCTGGCTTGCAGTGCGGGCCTGAAGGCACAGGCCGTCTCTCCCAGTTTGAAAGTTCCCTTGGTCGGGCCTTGAACGACACGGAGAGACACCCTTTGTGACGGGCCTCTCGTCACGGTAGGCCTGGTTCTGGGAAGAAAATGAGCTCTCGCCCGTGAAACAGGGTGCGTCCAGGGCCTAGCTTGGGGGCTCATGCTGCTATGCTCCATACCTACCTGGAGACCGAACGTCATGTCAGCCCTTTGCCTCGAGGAAAGTCGCTTTAGTGCCCTGCTGAAGCGGAGGCAGGCAGCACTTTCCAAGGGGCCTTCGTCGCACTTCTGCTTTCTTTTCTTGGTTAGTGCGCCACTGAGGACACCCAGGACCCTCGCGTCCGCACCCCAGTCCCCGCAAGACCACTGAATACCGGCGGGCTCCCCTGGCCTGCTCAGCGGCATCCAGGCCCGGAAGCCCTTCCCAGTCACCCTGTGTATGCCGAGTGTAGGGCAACGCACTGCCCACCTCCTGGGGAGTGCTAGATTTCCTCAGCACTGCCACAGCTACAGGGAAACTCTTCTCTCACGTCCTACCTGTCAAGGAACTCCGCCTCATTGCCCTTGTGTGAGCGGCACTTAGGAAAACAATCTGCTTCGCGGGCCTTCTAGGAACCCTTAGCCGAGGGCACCGCTCTTATGTCAGAAAGTCAGCTTGCGTTCCTGCTGCCACTAAAGCACAGTGCCTCCCCTTACACTGCAGGCCTTTAGTAGAGGCTAAGGCCCGATAGAGCCTGCCTAGAGGTTTCCTTTTGGATGAGCGAGGAGTTGGCTCCAGGCAGAACAGCCTGTGAAGAAAAGTGGATTCAGGGAAGGAGCGAGTGTGTAGCTAGTGTCCCTGTGCACCTGCTAGAAATCACAAGGCGGTGAGCTACGTGGTGACTGGAAGCGGGGGTCTGAGGGCAGAAGAAGCCTTGTAGTCCCATTTTGAGAGCTCCATTCCTGCTGCCTTGAAGCTACCCGATTAACACCGTTTCTGACGGGCCTCTAGGCACTGGAGGCAGGGCTCGGGAACGAGAAGGAGTTTCCTCTAAATAATCAGGGTGCTTCCGTGTTGGGAGCTCATCCTGTCAGGCTGTAGGACTACAGGGATCGGCCACTTGAGGGCCTGCCTCGAGAAAGGCTTTGAGCCGCCCTGCAGGAACGGAGCACACAGCAAGCTCTTTGAGGCCTTGTTGGCTGTAGTGCTTTATTTTATCGGTGCTGCCCTTTTCAGGACTCCTAGACGCTTCGGGTGTGCACCCTTTTCCCTGCGAAAACCCCCGGCCCCTGGGGGCAGGCTGTGCCACACCCAGGCCCCTAGGCCCTTGAGAGAGGGGCCTGCTGTGTATGCCGAGGGAGGGACTACAGCCAGCGCTTTGAAAGGGGACGGCTACGATTCCTCGGCACTCCAAGAGCATCGGGCGCGCCTTTCTCGCCGGTCCACCGTGCCCTGGAAGTTTTCGACATTGACCTCCTCTCAGCTGCACCGAGGAAATAGTCTGCTTAGAACGCCTTGTGGCAGCCCGGTGGGAAAGTCACTCTACTCACGGAGGAAGTCAGCGTGCACTGCAGCGGCAACTAAAGCAGAGTTCTTCAGGCAGCACAACACTTGGGTGTTTTGGAAGAGGCAGACGCTTAGAGGCCTAACGAGAGCCTGCCTTGTTTGAGTTCGTTCGCTCCAGGCAGAACACCCTGCGTCGTAAACAAGTTGATTCAGGGAAGGGCCCATTGTGTACCTTGTGTGGTTTGTGGCTTGTTGAATCCCCAGGTTGCGTTTACTGCCTGTCTGGCTTGCAGTGCGGGCCTGAAGGCACAGGCCGTCTCTCCCAGTTTGAAAGTTCCCTTGGTCGGGCCTTGAACGACACGGAGAGACACCCTTTGTGACGGGCCTCTCGTCACGGTAGGCCTGGTTCTGGGAAGAAAATGAGCTCTCGCCCGTGAAACAGGGTGCGTCCAGGGCCTAGCTTGGGGGCTCATGCTGCTATGCTCCATACCTACCTGGAGACCGAACGTCATGTCAGCCCTTTGCCTCGAGGAAAGTCGCTTTAGTGCCCTGCTGAAGCGGAGGCAGGCAGCACTTTCCAAGGGGCCTTCGTCGCACTTCTGCTTTCTTTTCTTGGTTAGTGCGCCACTGAGGACACCCAGGACCCTCGCGTCCGCACCCCAGTCCCCGCAAGACCACTGAATACCGGCGGGCTCCCCTGGCCTGCTCAGCGGCATCCAGGCCCGGAAGCCCTTCCCAGTCACCCTGTGTATGCCGAGTGTAGGGCAACGCACTGCCCACCTCCTGGGGAGTGCTAGATTTCCTCAGCACTGCCACAGCTACAGGGAAACTCTTCTCTCACGTCCTACCTGTCAAGGAACTCCGCCTCATTGCCCTTGTGTGAGCGGCACTTAGGAAAACAATCTGCTTCGCGGGCCTTCTAGGAACCCTTAGCCGAGGGCACCGCTCTTATGTCAGAAAGTCAGCTTGCGTTCCTGCTGCCACTAAAGCACAGTGCCTCCCCTTACACTGCAGGCCTTTAGTAGAGGCTAAGGCCCGATAGAGCCTGCCTAGAGGTTTCCTTTTGGATGAGCGAGGAGTTGGCTCCAGGCAGAACAGCCTGTGAAGAAAAGTGGATTCAGGGAAGGAGCGAGTGTGTAGCTAGTGTCCCTGTGCACCTGCTAGAAATCACAAGGCGGTGAGCTACGTGGTGACTGGAAGCGGGGCTCTGAGGGCAGAAGAAGCCTTGTAGTCCCATTTTGAGAGCTCCATTCCTGCTGCCTTGAAGCTACCCGATTAACACCGTTTCTGACGGGCCTCTAGGCACTGGAGGCAGGGCTCGGGAACGAGAAGGAGTTTCCTCTAAATAATCAGGGTGCTTCCGTGTTGGGAGCTCATCCTGTCAGGCTGTAGGACTACAGGGATCGGCCACTTGAGGGCCTGCCTCGAGAAAGGCTTTGAGCCGCCCTGCAGGAACGGAGCACACAGCAAGCTCTTTGAGGCCTTGTTGGCTGTAGTGCTTTATTTTATCGGTGCTGCCCTTTTCAGGACTCCTAGACGCTTCGGGTGTGCACCCTTTTCCCTGCGAAAACCCCCGGCCCCTGGGGGCAGGCTGTGCCACACCCAGGCCCCTAGGCCCTTGAGAGAGGGGCCTGCTGTGTATGCCGAGGGAGGGACTACAGCCAGCGCTTTGAAAGGGGACGGCTACGATTCCTCGGCACTCCAAGAGCATCGGGCGCGCCTTTCTCGCCGGTCCACCGTGCCCTGGAAGTTTTCGACATTGACCTCCTCTCAGCTGCACCGAGGAAATAGTCTGCTTAGAACGCCTTGTGGCAGCCCGGTGGGAAAGTCACTCTACTCACGGAGGAAGTCAGCGTGCACTGCAGCGGCAACTAAAGCAGAGTTCTTCAGGCAGCACAACACTTGGGTGTTTTGGAAGAGGCAGACGCTTAGAGGCCTAACGAGAGCCTGCCTTGTTTGAGTTCGTTCGCTCCAGGCAGAACACCCTGCGTCGTAAACAAGTTGATTCAGGGAAGGGCCCATTGTGTACCTTGTGTGGTTTGTGGCTTGTTGAATCCCCAGGTTGCGTTTACTGCCTGTCTGGCTTGCAGTGCGGGCCTGAAGGCACAGGCCGTCTCTCCCAGTTTGAAAGTTCCCTTGGTCGGGCCTTGAACGACACGGAGAGACACCCTTTGTGACGGGCCTCTCGTCACGGTAGGCCTGGTTCTGGGAAGAAAATGAGCTCTCGCCCGTGAAACAGGGTGCGTCCAGGGCCTAGCTTGGGGGCTCATGCTGCTATGCTCCATACCTACCTGGAGACCGAACGTCATGTCAGCCCTTTGCCTCGAGGAAAGTCGCTTTAGTGCCCTGCTGAAGCGGAGGCAGGCAGCACTTTCCAAGGGGCCTTCGTCGCACTTCTGCTTTCTTTTCTTGGTTAGTGCGCCACTGAGGACACCCAGGACCCTCGCGTCCGCACCCCAGTCCCCGCAAGACCACTGAATACCGGCGGGCTCCCCTGGCCTGCTCAGCGGCATCCAGGCCCGGAAGGCCTTCCCAGTCACCCTGTGTATGCCGAGTGTAGGGCAACGCACTGCCCACCTCCTGGGGAGTGCTAGATTTCCTCAGCACTGCCACAGCTACAGGGAAACTCTTCTCTCACGTCCTACCTGTCAAGGAACTCCGCCTCATTGCCCTTGTGTGAGCGGCACTTAGGAAAACAATCTGCTTCGCGGGCCTTCTAGGAACCCTTAGCCGAGGGCACCGCTCTTATGTCAGAAAGTCAGCTTGCGTTCCTGCTGCCACTAAAGCACAGTGCCTCCCCTTACACTGCAGGCCTTTAGTAGAGGCTAAGGCCCGATAGAGCCTGCCTAGAGGTTTCCTTTTGGATGAGCGAGGAGTTGGCTACAGGCAGAACAGCCTGTGAAGAAAAGTGGATTCAGGGAAGGAGCGAGTGTGTAGCTAGTGTCCCTGTGCACCTGCTAGAAATCACAAGGCGGTGAGCTACGTGGTGACTGGAAGCGGGGCTCTGAGGGCAGAAGAAGCCTTGTAGTCCCATTTTGAGAGCTCCATTCCTGCTGCCTTGAAGCTACCCGATTAACACCGTTTCTGACGGGCCTCTAGGCACTGGAGGCAGGGCTCGGGAACGAGAAGGAGTTTCCTCTAAATAATCAGGGTGCTTCCGTGTTGGGAGCTCATCCTGTCAGGCTGTAGGACTACAGGGATCGGCCACTTGAGGGCCTGCCTCGAGAAAGGCTTTGAGCCGCCCTGCAGGAACGGAGCACACAGCAAGCTCTTTGAGGCCTTGTTGGCTGTAGTGCTTTATTTTATCGGTGCTGCCCTTTTCAGGACTCCTAGACGCTTCGGGTGTGCACCCTTTTCCCTGCGAAAACCCCCGGCCCCTGGGGGCAGGCTGTGCCACACCCAGGCCCCTAGGCCCTTGAGAGAGGGGCCTGCTGTGTATGCCGAGGGAGGGACTACAGCCAGCGCTTTGAAAGGGGACGGCTACGATTCCTCGGCACTCCAAGAGCATCGGGCGCGCCTTTCTCGCCGGTCCACCGTGCCCTGGAAGTTTTCGACATTGACCTCCTCTCAGCTGCACCGAGGAAATAGTCTGCTTAGAACGCCTTGTGGCAGCCCGGTGGGAAAGTCACTCTACTCACGGAGGAAGTCAGCGTGCACTGCAGCGGCAACTAAAGCAGAGTTCTTCAGGCAGCACAACACTTGGGTGTTTTGGAAGAGGCAGACGCTTAGAGGCCTAACGAGAGCCTGCCTTGTTTGAGTTCGTTCGCTCCAGGCAGAACACCCTGCGTCGTAAACAAGTTGATTCAGGGAAGGGCCCATTGTGTACCTTGTGTGGTTTGTGGCTTGTTGAATCCCCAGGTTGCGTTTACTGCCTGTCTGGCTTGCAGTGCGGGCCTGAAGGCACAGGCCGTCTCTCCCAGTTTGAAAGTTCCCTTGGTCGGGCCTTGAACGACACGGAGAGACACCCTTTGTGACGGGCCTCTCGTCACGGTAGGCCTGGTTCTGGGAAGAAAATGAGCTCTCGCCCGTGAAACAGGGTGCGTCCAGGGCCTAGCTTGGGGGCTCATGCTGCTATGCTCCATACCTACCTGGAGACCGAACGTCATGTCAGCCCTTTGCCTCGAGGAAAGTCGCTTTAGTGCCCTGCTGAAGCGGAGGCAGGCAGCACTTTCCAAGGGGCCTTCGTCGCACTTCTGCTTTCTTTTCTTGGTTAGTGCGCCACTGAGGACACCCAGGACCCTCGCGTCCGCACCCCAGTCCCCGCAAGACCACTGAATACCGGCGGGCTCCCCTGGCCTGCTCAGCGGCATCCAGGCCCGGAAGCCCTTCCCAGTCACCCTGTGTATGCCGAGTGTAGGGCAACGCACTGCCCACCTCCTGGGGAGTGCTAGATTTCCTCAGCACTGCCACAGCTACAGGGAAACTCTTCTCTCACGTCCTACCTGTCAAGGAACTCCGCCTCATTGCCCTTGTGTGAGCGGCACTTAGGAAAACAATCTGCTTCGCGGGCCTTCTAGGAACCCTTAGCCGAGGGCACCGCTCTTATGTCAGAAAGTCAGCTTGCGTTCCTGCTGCCACTAAAGCACAGTGCCTCCCCTTACACTGCAGGCCTTTAGTAGAGGCTAAGGCCCGATAGAGCCTGCCTAGAGGTTTCCTTTTGGATGAGCGAGGAGTTGGCTCCAGGCAGAACAGCCTGTGAAGAAAAGTGGATTCAGGGAAGGAGCGAGTGTGTAGCTAGTGTCCCTGTGCACCTGCTAGAAATCACAAGGCGGTGAGCTACGTGGTGACTGGAAGCGGGGCTCTGAGGGCAGAAGAAGCCTTGTAGTCCCATTTTGAGAGCTCCATTCCTGCTGCCTTGAAGCTACCCGATTAACACCGTTTCTGACGGGCCTCTAGGCACTGGAGGCAGGGCTCGGGAACGAGAAGGAGTTTCCTCTAAATAATCAGGGTGCTTCCGTGTTGGGAGCTCATCCTGTCAGGCTGTAGGACTACAGGGATCGGCCACTTGAGGGCCTGCCTCGAGAAAGGCTTTGAGCCGCCCTGCAGGAACGGAGCACACAGCAAGCTCTTTGAGGCCTTGTTGGCTGTAGTGCTTTATTTTATCGGTGCTGCCCTTTTCAGGACTCCTAGACGCTTCGGGTGTGCACCCTTTTCCCTGCGAAAACCCCCGGCCCCTGGGGGCAGGCTGTGCCACACCCAGGCCCCTAGGCCCTTGAGAGAGGGGCCTGCTGTGTATGCCGAGGGAGGGACTACAGCCAGCGCTTTGAAAGGGGACGGCTACGATTCCTCGGCACTCCAAGAGCATCGGGCGCGCCTTTCTCGCCGGTCCACCGTGCCCTGGAAGTTTTCGACATTGACCTCCTCTCAGCTGCACCGAGGAAATAGTCTGCTTAGAACGCCTTGTGGCAGCCCGGTGGGAAAGTCACTCTACTCACGGAGGAAGTCAGCGTGCACTGCAGCGGCAACTAAAGCAGAGTTCTTCAGGCAGCACAACACTTGGGTGTTTTGGAAGAGGCAGACGCTTAGAGGCCTAATGAGAGCCTGCCTTGTTTGAGTTCGTTCGCTCCAGGCAGAACACCCTGCGTCGTAAACAAGTTGATTCAGGGAAGGGCCCATTGTGTACCTTGTGTGGTTTGTGGCTTGTTGAATCCCCAGGTTGCGTTTACTGCCTGTCTGGCTTGCAGTGCGGGCCTGAAGGCACAGGCCGTCTCTCCCAGTTTGAAAGTTCCCTTGGTCGGGCCTTGAACGACACGGAGAGACACCCTTTGTGACGGGCCTCTCGTCACGGTAGGCCTGGTTCTGGGAAGAAAATGAGCTCTCGCCCGTGAAACAGGGTGCGTCCAGGGCCTAGCTTGGGGGCTCATGCTGCTATGCTCCATACCTACCTGGAGACCGAACGTCATGTCAGCCCTTTGCCTCGAGGAAAGTCGCTTTAGTGCCCTGCTGAAGCGGAGGCAGGCAGCACTTTCCAAGGGGCCTTCGTCGCACTTCTGCTTTCTTTTCTTGGTTAGTGCGCCACTGAGGACACCCAGGACCCTCGCGTCCGCACCCCAGTCCCCGCAAGACCACTGAATACCGGCGGGCTCCCCTGGCCTGCTCAGCGGCATCCAGGCCCGGAAGCCCTTCCCAGTCACCCTGTGTATGCCGAGTGTAGGGCAACGCACTGCCCACCTCCTGGGGAGTGCTAGATTTCCTCAGCACTGCCACAGCTACAGGGAAACTCTTCTCTCACGTCCTACCTGTCAAGGAACTCCGCCTCATTGCCCTTGTGTGAGCGGCACTTAGGAAAACAATCTGCTTCGCGGGCCTTCTAGGAACCCTTAGCCGAGGGCACCGCTCTTATGTCAGAAAGTCAGCTTGCGTTCCTGCTGCCACTAAAGCACAGTGCCTCCCCTTACACTGCAGGCCTTTAGTAGAGGCTAAGGCCCGATAGAGCCTGCCTAGAGGTTTCCTTTTGGATGAGCGAGGAGTTGGCTCCAGGCAGAACAGCCTGTGAAGAAAAGTGGATTCAGGGAAGGAGCGAGTGTGTAGCTAGTGTCCCTGTGCACCTGCTAGAAATCACAAGGCGGTGAGCTACGTGGTGACTGGAAGCGGGGCTCTGAGGGCAGAAGAAGCCTTGTAGTCCCATTTTGAGAGCTCCATTCCTGCTGCCTTGAAGCTACCCGATTAACACCGTTTCTGACGGGCCTCTAGGCACTGGAGGCAGGGCTCGGGAACGAGAAGGAGTTTCCTCTAAATAATCAGGGTGCTTCCGTGTTGGGAGCTCATCCTGTCAGGCTGTAGGACTACAGGGATCGGCCACTTGAGGGCCTGCCTCGAGAAAGGCTTTGAGCCGCCCTGCAGGAACGGAGCACACAGCAAGCTCTTTGAGGCCTTGTTGGCTGTAGTGCTTTATTTTATCGGTGCTGCCCTTTTCAGGACTCCTAGACGCTTCGGGTGTGCACCCTTTTCCCTGCGAAAACCCCCGGCCCCTGGGGGCAGGCTGTGCCACACCCAGGCCCCTAGGCCCTTGAGAGAGGGGCCTGCTGTGTATGCCGAGGGAGGGACTACAGCCAGCGCTTTGAAAGGGGACGGCTACGATTCCTCGGCACTCCAAGAGCATCGGGCGCGCCTTTCTCGCCGGTCCACCGTGCCCTGGAAGTTTTCGACATTGACCTCCTCTCAGCTGCACCGAGGAAATAGTCTGCTTAGAACGCCTTGTGGCAGCCCGGTGGGAAAGTCACTCTACTCACGGAGGAAGTCAGCGTGCACTGCAGCGGCAACTAAAGCAGAGTTCTTCAGGCAGCACAACACTTGGGTGTTTTGGAAGAGGCAGACGCTTAGAGGCCTAACGAGAGCCTGCCTTGTTTGAGTTCGTTCGCTCCAGGCAGAACACCCTGCGTCGTAAACAAGTTGATTCAGGGAAGGGCCCATTGTGTACCTTGTGTGGTTTGTGGCTTGTTGAATCCCCAGGTTGCGTTTACTGCCTGTCTGGCTTGCAGTGCGGGCCTGAAGGCACAGGCCGTCTCTCCCAGTTTGAAAGTTCCCTTGGTCGGGCCTTGAACGACACGGAGAGACACCCTTTGTGACGGGCCTCTCGTCACGGTAGGCCTGGTTCTGGGAAGAAAATGAGCTCTCGCCCGTGAAACAGGGTGCGTCCAGGGCCTAGCTTGGGGGCTCATGCTGCTATGCTCCATACCTACCTGGAGACCGAACGTCATGTCAGCCCTTTGCCTCGAGGAAAGTCGCTTTAGTGCCCTGCTGAAGCGGAGGCAGGCAGCACTTTCCAAGGGGCCTTCGTCGCACTTCTGCTTTCTTTTCTTGGTTAGTGCGCCACTGAGGACACCCAGGACCCTCGCGTCCGCACCCCAGTCCCCGCAAGACCACTGAATACCGGCGGGCTCCCCTGGCCTGCTCAGCGGCATCCAGGCCCGGAAGGCCTTCCCAGTCACCCTGTGTATGCCGAGTGTAGGGCAACGCACTGCCCACCTCCTGGGGAGTGCTAGATTTCCTCAGCACTGCCACAGCTACAGGGAAACTCTTCTCTCACGTCCTACCTGTCAAGGAACTCCGCCTCATTGCCCTTGTGTGAGCGGCACTTAGGAAAACAATCTGCTTCGCGGGCCTTCTAGGAACCCTTAGCCGAGGGCACCGCTCTTATGTCAGAAAGTCAGCTTGCGTTCCTGCTGCCACTAAAGCACAGTGCCTCCCCTTACACTGCAGGCCTTTAGTAGAGGCTAAGGCCCGATAGAGCCTGCCTAGAGGTTTCCTTTTGGATGAGCGAGGAGTTGGCTCCAGGCAGAACAGCCTGTGAAGAAAAGTGGATTCAGGGAAGGAGCGAGTGTGTAGCTAGTGTCCCTGTGCACCTGCTAGAAATCACAAGGCGGTGAGCTACGTGGTGACTGGAAGCGGGGCTCTGAGGGCAGAAGAAGCCTTGTAGTCCCATTTTGAGAGCTCCATTCCTGCTGCCTTGAAGCTACCCGATTAACACCGTTTCTGACGGGCCTCTAGGCACTGGAGGCAGGGCTCGGGAACGAGAAGGAGTTTCCTCTAAATAATCAGGGTGCTTCCGTGTTGGGAGCTCATCCTGTCAGGCTGTAGGACTACAGGGATCGGCCACTTGAGGGCCTGCCTCGAGAAAGGCTTTGAGCCGCCCTGCAGGAACGGAGCACACAGCAAGCTCTTTGAGGCCTTGTTGGCTGTAGTGCTTTATTTTATCGGTGCTGCCCTTTTCAGGACTCCTAGACGCTTCGGGTGTGCACCCTTTTCCCTGCGAAAACCCCCGGCCCCTGGGGGCAGGCTGTGCCACACCCAGGCCCCTAGGCCCTTGAGAGAGGGGCCTGCTGTGTATGCCGAGGGAGGGACTACAGCCAGCGCTTTGAAAGGGGACGGCTACGATTCCTCGGCACTCCAAGAGCATCGGGCGCGCCTTTCTCGCCGGTCCACCGTGCCCTGGAAGTTTTCGACATTGACCTCCTCTCAGCTGCACCGAGGAAATAGTCTGCTTAGAACGCCTTGTGGCAGCCCGGTGGGAAAGTCACTCTACTCACGGAGGAAGTCAGCGTGCACTGCAGCGGCAACTAAAGCAGAGTTCTTCAGGCAGCACAACACTTGGGTGTTTTGGAAGAGGCAGACGCTTAGAGGCCTAACGAGAGCCTGCCTTGTTTGAGTTCGTTCGCTCCAGGCAGAACACCCTGCGTCGTAAACAAGTTGATTCAGGGAAGGGCCCATTGTGTACCTTGTGTGGTTTGTGGCTTGTTGAATCCCCAGGTTGCGTTTACTGCCTGTCTGGCTTGCAGTGCGGGCCTGAAGGCACAGGCCGTCTCTCCCAGTTTGAAAGTTCCCTTGGTCGGGCCTTGAACGACACGGAGAGACACCCTTTGTGACGGGCCTCTCGTCACGGTAGGCCTGGTTCTGGGAAGAAAATGAGCTCTCGCCCGTGAAACAGGGTGCGTCCAGGGCCTAGCTTGGGGGCTCATGCTGCTATGCTCCATACCTACCTGGAGACCGAACGTCATGTCAGCCCTTTGCCTCGAGGAAAGTCGCTTTAGTGCCCTGCTGAAGCGGAGGCAGGCAGCACTTTCCAAGGGGCCTTCGTCGCACTTCTGCTTTCTTTTCTTGGTTAGTGCGCCACTGAGGACACCCAGGACCCTCGCGTCCGCACCCCAGTCCCCGCAAGACCACTGAATACCGGCGGGCTCCCCTGGCCTGCTCAGCGGCATCCAGGCCCGGAAGCCCTTCCCAGTCACCCTGTGTATGCCGAGTGTAGGGCAACGCACTGCCCACCTCCTGGGGAGTGCTAGATTTCCTCAGCACTGCCACAGCTACAGGGAAACTCTTCTCTCACGTCCTACCTGTCAAGGAACTCCGCCTCATTGCCCTTGTGTGAGCGGCACTTAGGAAAACAATCTGCTTCGCGGGCCTTCTAGGAACCCTTAGCCGAGGGCACCGCTCTTATGTCAGAAAGTCAGCTTGCGTTCCTGCTGCCACTAAAGCACAGTGCCTCCCCTTACACTGCAGGCCTTTAGTAGAGGCTAAGGCCCGATAGAGCCTGCCTAGAGGTTTCCTTTTGGATGAGCGAGGAGTTGGCTCCAGGCAGAACAGCCTGTGAAGAAAAGTGGATTCAGGGAAGGAGCGAGTGTGTAGCTAGTGTCCCTGTGCACCTGCTAGAAATCACAAGGCGGTGAGCTACGTGGTGACTGGAAGCGGGGCTCTGAGGGCAGAAGAAGCCTTGTAGTCCCATTTTGAGAGCTCCATTCCTGCTGCCTTGAAGCTACCCGATTAACACCGTTTCTGACGGGCCTCTAGGCACTGGAGGCAGGGCTCGGGAACGAGAAGGAGTTTCCTCTAAATAATCAGGGTGCTTCCGTGTTGGGAGCTCATCCTGTCAGGCTGTAGGACTACAGGGATCGGCCACTTGAGGGCCTGCCTCGAGAAAGGCTTTGAGCCGCCCTGCAGGAACGGAGCACACAGCAAGCTCTTTGAGGCCTTGTTGGCTGTAGTGCTTTATTTTATCGGTGCTGCCCTTTTCAGGACTCCTAGACGCTTCGGGTGTGCACCCTTTTCCCTGCGAAAACCCCCGGCCCCTGGGGGCAGGCTGTGCCACACCCAGGCCCCTAGGCCCTTGAGAGAGGGGCCTGCTGTGTATGCCGAGGGAGGGACTACAGCCAGCGCTTTGAAAGGGGACGGCTACGATTCCTCGGCACTCCAAGAGCATCGGGCGCGCCTTTCTCGCCGGTCCACCGTGCCCTGGAAGTTTTCGACATTGACCTCCTCTCAGCTGCACCGAGGAAATAGTCTGCTTAGAACGCCTTGTGGCAGCCCGGTGGGAAAGTCACTCTACTCACGGAGGAAGTCAGCGTGCACTGCAGCGGCAACTAAAGCAGAGTTCTTCAGGCAGCACAACACTTGGGTGTTTTGGAAGAGGCAGACGCTTAGAGGCCTAACGAGAGCCTGCCTTGTTTGAGTTCGTTCGCTCCAGGCAGAACACCCTGCGTCGTAAACAAGTTGATTCAGGGAAGGGCCCATTGTGTACCTTGTGTGGTTTGTGGCTTGTTGAATCCCCAGGTTGCGTTTACTGCCTGTCTGGCTTGCAGTGCGGGCCTGAAGGCACAGGCCGTCTCTCCCAGTTTGAAAGTTCCCTTGGTCGGGCCTTGAACGACACGGAGAGACACCCTTTGTGACGGGCCTCTCGTCACGGTAGGCCTGGTTCTGGGAAGAAAATGAGCTCTCGCCCGTGAAACAGGGTGCGTCCAGGGCCTAGCTTGGGGGCTCATGCTGCTATGCTCCATACCTACCTGGAGACCGAACGTCATGTCAGCCCTTTGCCTCGAGGAAAGTCGCTTTAGTGCCCTGCTGAAGCGGAGGCAGGCAGCACTTTCCAAGGGGCCTTCGTCGCACTTCTGCTTTCTTTTCTTGGTTAGTGCGCCACTGAGGACACCCAGGACCCTCGCGTCCGCACCCCAGTCCCCGCAAGACCACTGAATACCGGCGGGCTCCCCTGGCCTGCTCAGCGGCATCCAGGCCCGGAAGCCCTTCCCAGTCACCCTGTGTATGCCGAGTGTAGGGCAACGCACTGCCCACCTCCTGGGGAGTGCTAGATTTCCTCAGCACTGCCACAGCTACAGGGAAACTCTTCTCTCACGTCCTACCTGTCAAGGAACTCCGCCTCATTGCCCTTGTGTGAGCGGCACTTAGGAAAACAATCTGCTTCGCGGGCCTTCTAGGAACCCTTAGCCGAGGGCACCGCTCTTATGTCAGAAAGTCAGCTTGCGTTCCTGCTGCCACTAAAGCACAGTGCCTCCCCTTACACTGCAGGCCTTTAGTAGAGGCTAAGGCCCGATAGAGCCTGCCTAGAGGTTTCCTTTTGGATGAGCGAGGAGTTGGCTCCAGGCAGAACAGCCTGTGAAGAAAAGTGGATTCAGGGAAGGAGCGAGTGTGTAGCTAGTGTCCCTGTGCACCTGCTAGAAATCACAAGGCGGTGAGCTACGTGGTGACTGGAAGCGGGGCTCTGAGGGCAGAAGAAGCCTTGTAGTCCCATTTTGAGAGCTCCATTCCTGCTGCCTTGAAGCTACCCGATTAACACCGTTTCTGACGGGCCTCTAGGCACTGGAGGCAGGGCTCGGGAACGAGAAGGAGTTTCCTCTAAATAATCAGGGTGCTTCCGTGTTGGGAGCTCATCCTGTCAGGCTGTAGGACTACAGGGATCGGCCACTTGAGGGCCTGCCTCGAGAAAGGCTTTGAGCCGCCCTGCAGGAACGGAGCACACAGCAAGCTCTTTGAGGCCTTGTTGGCTGTAGTGCTTTATTTTATCGGTGCTGCCCTTTTCAGGACTCCTAGACGCTTCGGGTGTGCACCCTTTTCCCTGCGAAAACCCCCGGCCCCTGGGGGCAGGCTGTGCCACACCCAGGCCCCTAGGCCCTTGAGAGAGGGGCCTGCTGTGTATGCCGAGGGAGGGACTACAGCCAGCGCTTTGAAAGGGGACGGCTACGATTCCTCGGCACTCCAAGAGCATCGGGCGCGCCTTTCTCGCCGGTCCACCGTGCCCTGGAAGTTTTCGACATTGACCTCCTCTCAGCTGCACCGAGGAAATAGTCTGCTTAGAACGCCTTGTGGCAGCCCGGTGGGAAAGTCACTCTACTCACGGAGGAAGTCAGCGTGCACTGCAGCGGCAACTAAAGCAGAGTTCTTCAGGCAGCACAACACTTGGGTGTTTTGGAAGAGGCAGACGCTTAGAGGCCTAACGAGAGCCTGCCTTGTTTGAGTTCGTTCGCTCCAGGCAGAACACCCTGCGTCGTAAACAAGTTGATTCAGGGAAGGGCCCATTGTGTACCTTGTGTGGTTTGTGGCTTGTTGAATCCCCAGGTTGCGTTTACTGCCTGTCTGGCTTGCAGTGCGGGCCTGAAGGCACAGGCCGTCTCTCCCAGTTTGAAAGTTCCCTTGGTCGGGCCTTGAACGACACGGAGAGACACCCTTTGTGACGGGCCTCTCGTCACGGTAGGCCTGGTTCTGGGAAGAAAATGAGCTCTCGCCCGTGAAACAGGGTGCGTCCAGGGCCTAGCTTGGGGGCTCATGCTGCTATGCTCCATACCTACCTGGAGACCGAACGTCATGTCAGCCCTTTGCCTCGAGGAAAGTCGCTTTAGTGCCCTGCTGAAGCGGAGGCAGGCAGCACTTTCCAAGGGGCCTTCGTCGCACTTCTGCTTTCTTTTCTTGGTTAGTGCGCCACTGAGGACACCCAGGACCCTCGCGTCCGCACCCCAGTCCCCGCAAGACCACTGAATACCGGCGGGCTCCCCTGGCCTGCTCAGCGGCATCCAGGCCCGGAAGCCCTTCCCAGTCACCCTGTGTATGCCGAGTGTAGGGCAACGCACTGCCCACCTCCTGGGGAGTGCTAGATTTCCTCAGCACTGCCACAGCTACAGGGAAACTCTTCTCTCACGTCCTACCTGTCAAGGAACTCCGCCTCATTGCCCTTGTGTGAGCGGCACTTAGGAAAACAATCTGCTTCGCGGGCCTTCTAGGAACCCTTAGCCGAGGGCACCGCTCTTATGTCAGAAAGTCAGCTTGCGTTCCTGCTGCCACTAAAGCACAGTGCCTCCCCTTACACTGCAGGCCTTTAGTAGAGGCTAAGGCCCGATAGAGCCTGCCTAGAGGTTTCCTTTTGGATGAGCGAGGAGTTGGCTCCAGGCAGAACAGCCTGTGAAGAAAAGTGGATTCAGGGAAGGAGCGAGTGTGTAGCTAGTGTCCCTGTGCACCTGCTAGAAATCACAAGGCGGTGAGCTACGTGGTGACTGGAAGCGGGGCTCTGAGGGCAGAAGAAGCCTTGTAGTCCCATTTTGAGAGCTCCATTCCTGCTGCCTTGAAGCTACCCGATTAACACCGTTTCTGACGGGCCTCTAGGCACTGGAGGCAGGGCTCGGGAACGAGAAGGAGTTTCCTCTAAATAATCAGGGTGCTTCCGTGTTGGGAGCTCATCCTGTCAGGCTGTAGGACTACAGGGATCGGCCACTTGAGGGCCTGCCTCGAGAAAGGCTTTGAGCCGCCCTGCAGGAACGGAGCACACAGCAAGCTCTTTGAGGCCTTGTTGGCTGTAGTGCTTTATTTTATCGGTGCTGCCCTTTTCAGGACTCCTAGACGCTTCGGGTGTGCACCCTTTTCCCTGCGAAAACCCCCGGCCCCTGGGGGCAGGCTGTGCCACACCCAGGCCCCTAGGCCCTTGAGAGAGGGGCCTGCTGTGTATGCCGAGGGAGGGACTACAGCCAGCGCTTTGAAAGGGGACGGCTACGATTCCCCGGCACTCCAAGAGCATCGGGCGCGCCTTTCTCGCCGGTCCACCGTGCCCTGGAAGTTTTCGACATTGACCTCCTCTCAGCTGCACCGAGGAAATAGTCTGCTTAGAACGCCTTGTGGCAGCCCGGTGGGAAAGTCACTCTACTCACGGAGGAAGTCAGCGTGCACTGCAGCGGCAACTAAAGCAGAGTTCTTCAGGCAGCACAACACTTGGGTGTTTTGGAAGAGGCAGACGCTTAGAGGCCTAACGAGAGCCTGCCTTGTTTGAGTTCGTTCGCTCCAGGCAGAACACCCTGCGTCGTAAACAAGTTGATTCAGGGAAGGGCCCATTGTGTACCTTGTGTGGTTTGTGGCTTGTTGAATCCCCAGGTTGCGTTTACTGCCTGTCTGGCTTGCAGTGCGGGCCTGAAGGCACAGGCCGTCTCTCCCAGTTTGAAAGTTCCCTTGGTCGGGCCTTGAACGACACGGAGAGACACCCTTTGTGACGGGCCTCTCGTCACGGTAGGCCTGGTTCTGGGAAGAAAATGAGCTCTCGCCCGTGAAACAGGGTGCGTCCAGGGCCTAGCTTGGGGGCTCATGCTGCTATGCTCCATACCTACCTGGAGACCGAACGTCATGTCAGCCCTTTGCCTCGAGGAAAGTCGCTTTAGTGCCCTGCTGAAGCGGAGGCAGGCAGCACTTTCCAAGGGGCCTTCGTCGCACTTCTGCTTTCTTTTCTTGGTTAGTGCGCCACTGAGGACACCCAGGACCCTCGCGTCCTCACCCCAGTCCCCGCAAGACCACTGAATACCGGCGGGCTCCCCTGGCCTGCTCAGCGGCATCCAGGCCCGGAAGCCCTTCCCAGTCACCCTGTGTATGCCGAGTGTAGGGCAACGCACTGCCCACCTCCTGGGGAGTGCTAGATTTCCTCAGCACTGCCACAGCTACAGGGAAACTCTTCTCTCACGTCCTACCTGTCAAGGAACTCCGCCTCATTGCCCTTGTGTGAGCGGCACTTAGGAAAACAATCTGCTTCGCGGGCCTTCTAGGAACCCTTAGCCGAGGGCACCGCTCTTATGTCAGAAAGTCAGCTTGCGTTCCTGCTGCCACTAAAGCACAGTGCCTCCCCTTACACTGCAGGCCTTTAGTAGAGGCTAAGGCCCGATAGAGCCTGCCTAGAGGTTTCCTTTTGGATGAGCGAGGAGTTGGCTCCAGGCAGAACAGCCTGTGAAGAAAAGTGGATTCAGGGAAGGAGCGAGTGTGTAGCTAGTGTCCCTGTGCACCTGCTAGAAATCACAAGGCGGTGAGCTACGTGGTGACTGGAAGCGGGGCTCTGAGGGCAGAAGAAGCCTTGTAGTCCCATTTTGAGAGCTCCATTCCTGCTGCCTTGAAGCTACCCGATTAACACCGTTTCTGACGGGCCTCTAGGCACTGGAGGCAGGGCTCGGGAACGAGAAGGAGTTTCCTCTAAATAATCAGGGTGCTTCCGTGTTGGGAGCTCATCCTGTCAGGCTGTAGGACTACAGGGATCGGCCACTTGAGGGCCTGCCTCGAGAAAGGCTTTGAGCCGCCCTGCAGGAACGGAGCACACAGCAAGCTCTTTGAGGCCTTGTTGGCTGTAGTGCTTTATTTTATCGGTGCTGCCCTTTTCAGGACTCCTAGACGCTTCGGGTGTGCACCCTTTTCCCTGCGAAAACCCCCGGCCCCTGGGGGCAGGCTGTGCCACACCCAGGCCCCTAGGCCCTTGAGAGAGGGGCCTGCTGTGTATGCCGAGGGAGGGACTACAGCCAGCGCTTTGAAAGGGGACGGCTACGATTCCCCGGCACTCCAAGAGCATCGGGCGCGCCTTTCTCGCCGGTCCACCGTGCCCTGGAAGTTTTCGACATTGACCTCCTCTCAGCTGCACCGAGGAAATAGTCTGCTTAGAACGCCTTGTGGCAGCCCGGTGGGAAAGTCACTCTACTCACGGAGGAAGTCAGCGTGCACTGCAGCGGCAACTAAAGCAGAGTTCTTCAGGCAGCACAACACTTGGGTGTTTTGGAAGAGGCAGACGCTTAGAGGCCTAACGAGAGCCTGCCTTGTTTGAGTTCGTTCGCTCCAGGCAGAACACCCTGCGTCGTAAACAAGTTGATTCAGGGAAGGGCCCATTGTGTACCTTGTGTGGTTTGTGGCTTGTTGAATCCCCAGGTTGCGTTTACTGCCTGTCTGGCTTGCAGTGCGGGCCTGAAGGCACAGGCCGTCTCTCCCAGTTTGAAAGTTCCCTTGGTCGGGCCTTGAACGACACGGAGAGACACCCTTTGTGACGGGCCTCTCGTCACGGTAGGCCTGGTTCTGGGAAGAAAATGAGCTCTCGCCCGTGAAACAGGGTGCGTCCAGGGCCTAGCTTGGGGGCTCATGCTGCTATGCTCCATACCTACCTGGAGACCGAACGTCATGTCAGCCCTTTGCCTCGAGGAAAGTCGCTTTAGTGCCCTGCTGAAGCGGAGGCAGGCAGCACTTTCCAAGGGGCCTTCGTCGCACTTCTGCTTTCTTTTCTTGGTTAGTGCGCCACTGAGGACACCCAGGACCCTCGCGTCCGCACCCCAGTCCCCGCAAGACCACTGAATACCGGCGGGCTCCCCTGGCCTGCTCAGCGGCATCCAGGCCCGGAAGCCCTTCCCAGTCACCCTGTGTATGCCGAGTGTAG
The DNA here is from genome assembly GCF_949752795.1 of Hyperoodon ampullatus. Classification (NCBI taxonomy): domain Eukaryota; kingdom Metazoa; phylum Chordata; class Mammalia; order Artiodactyla; family Ziphiidae; genus Hyperoodon; species Hyperoodon ampullatus. The sequence goes on along the minus strand of NW_027640410.1, from coordinate 67,526 downwards.
GGCAACGCACTGCCCACCTCCTGGGGAGTGCTAGATTTCCTCAGCACTGCCACAGCTACAGGGAAACTCTTCTCTCACGTCCTACCTGTCAAGGAACTCCGCCTCATTGCCCTTGTGTGAGCGGCACTTAGGAAAACAATCTGCTTCGCGGGCCTTCTAGGAACCCTTAGCCGAGGGCACCGCTCTTATGTCAGAAAGTCAGCTTGCGTTCCTGCTGCCACTAAAGCACGGTGCCTCCCCTTACACTGCAGGCCTTTAGTAGAGGCTAAGGCCCGATAGAGCCTGCCTAGAGGTTTCCTTTTGGATGAGCGAGGAGTTGGCTCCAGGCAGAACAGCCTGTGAAGAAAAGTGGATTCAGGGAAGGAGCGAGTGTGTAGCTAGTGTCCCTGTGCACCTGCTAGAAATCACAAGGCGGTGAGCTACGTGGTGACTGGAAGCGGGGCTCTGAGGGCAGAAGAAGCCTTGTAGTCCCATTTTGAGAGCTCCATTCCTGCTGCCTTGAAGCTACCCGATTAACACCGTTTCTGACGGGCCTCTAGGCACTGGAGGCAGGGCTCGGGAACGAGAAGGAGTTTCCTCTAAATAATCAGGGTGCTTCCGTGTTGGGAGCTCATCCTGTCAGGCTGTAGGACTACAGGGATCGGCCACTTGAGGGCCTGCCTCGAGAAAGGCTTTGAGCCGCCCTGCAGGAACGGAGCACACAGCAAGCTCTTTGAGGCCTTGTTGGCTGTAGTGCTTTATTTTATCGGTGCTGCCCTTTTCAGGACTCCTAGACGCTTCGGGTGTGCACCCTTTTCCCTGCGAAAACCCCCGGCCCCTGGGGGCAGGCTGTGCCACACCCAGGCCCCTAGGCCCTTGAGAGAGGGGCCTGCTGTGTATGCCGAGGGAGGGACTACAGCCAGCGCTTTGAAAGGGGACGGCTACGATTCCTGGGCACTCCAAGAGCATCGGGCGCGCCTTTCTCGCCGGTCCACCGTGCCCTGGAAGTTTTCGACATTGACCTCCTCTCAGCTGCACCGAGGAAATAGTCTGCTTAGAACGCCTTGTGGCAGCCCGGTGGGAAAGTCACTCTACTCACGGAGGAAGTCAGCGTGCACTGCAGCGGCAACTAAAGCAGAGTTCTTCAGGCAGCACAACACTTGGGTGTTTTGGAAGAGGCAGACGCTTAGAGGCCTAACGAGAGCCTGCCTTGTTTGAGTTCGTTCGCTCCAGGCAGAACACCCTGCGTCGTAAACAAGTTGATTCAGGGAAGGGCCCATTGTGTACCTTGTGTGGTTTGTGGCTTGTTGAATCCCCAGGTTGCGTTTACTGCCTGTCTGGCTTGCAGTGCGGGCCTGAAGGCACAGGCCGTCTCTCCCAGTTTGAAAGTTCCCTTGGTCGGGCCTTGAACGACACGGAGAGACACCCTTTGTGACGGGCCTCTCGTCACGGTAGGCCTGGTTCTGGGAAGAAAATGAGCTCTCGCCCGTGAAACAGGGTGCGTCCAGGGCCTAGCTTGGGGGCTCATGCTGCTATGCTCCATACCTACCTGGAGACCGAACGTCATGTCAGCCCTTTGCCTCGAGGAAAGTCGCTTTAGTGCCCTGCTGAAGCGGAGGCAGGCAGCACTTTCCAAGGGGCCTTCGTCGCACTTCTGCTTTCTTTTCTTGGTTAGTGCGCCACTGAGGACACCCAGGACCCTCGCGTCCGCACCCCAGTCCCCGCAAGACCACTGAATACCGGCGGGCTCCCCTGGCCTGCTCAGCGGCATCCAGGCCCGGAAGCCCTTCCCAGTCACCCTGTGTATGCCGAGTGTAGGGCAACGCACTGCCCACCTCCTGGGGAGTGCTAGATTTCCTCAGCACTGCCACAGCTACAGGGAAACTCTTCTCTCACGTCCTACCTGTCAAGGAACTCCGCCTCATTGCCCTTGTGTGAGCGGCACTTAGGAAAACAATCTGCTTCGCGGGCCTTCTAGGAACCCTTAGCCGAGGGCACCGCTCTTATGTCAGAAAGTCAGCTTGCGTTCCTGCTGCCACTAAAGCACAGTGCCTCCCCTTACACTGCAGGCCTTTAGTAGAGGCTAAGGCCCGATAGAGCCTGCCTAGAGGTTTCCTTTTGGATGAGCGAGGAGTTGGCTCCAGGCAGAACAGCCTGTGAAGAAAAGTGGATTCAGGGAAGGAGCGAGTGTGTAGCTAGTGTCCCTGTGCACCTGCTAGAAATCACAAGGCGGTGAGCTACGTGGTGACTGGAAGCGGGGCTCTGAGGGCAGAAGAAGCCTTGTAGTCCCATTTTGAGAGCTCCATTCCTGCTGCCTTGAAGCTACCCGATTAACACCGTTTCTGACGGGCCTCTAGGCACTGGAGGCAGGGCTCGGGAACGAGAAGGAGTTTCCTCTAAATAATCAGGGTGCTTCCGTGTTGGGAGCTCATCCTGTCAGGCTGTAGGACTACAGGGATCGGCCACTTGAGGGCCTGCCTCGAGAAAGGCTTTGAGCCGCCCTGCAGGAACGGAGCACACAGCAAGCTCTTTGAGGCCTTGTTGGCTGTAGTGCTTTATTTTATCGGTGCTGCCCTTTTCAGGACTCCTAGACGCTTCGGGTGTGCACCCTTTTCCCTGCGAAAACCCCCGGCCCCTGGGGGCAGTCTGTGCCACACCCAGGCCCCTAGGCCCTTGAGAGAGGGGCCTGCTGTGTATGCCGAGGGAGGGACTACAGCCAGCGCTTTGAAAGGGGACGGCTACGATTCCCCGGCACTCCAAGAGCATCGGGCGCGCCTTTCTCGCCGGTCCACCGTGCCCTGGAAGTTTTCGACATTGACCTCCTCTCAGCTGCACCGAGGAAATAGTCTGCTTAGAACGCCTTGTGGCAGCCCGGTGGGAAAGTCACTCTACTCACGGAGGAAGTCAGCGTGCACTGCAGCGGCAACTAAAGCAGAGTTCTTCAGGCAGCACAACACTTGGGTGTTTTGGAAGAGGCAGACGCTTAGAGGCCTAACGAGAGCCTGCCTTGTTTGAGTTCGTTCGCTCCAGGCAGAACACCCTGCGTCGTAAACAAGTTGATTCAGGGAAGGGCCCATTGTGTACCTTGTGTGGTTTGTGGCTTGTTGAATCCCCAGGTTGCGTTTACTGCCTGTCTGGCTTGCAGTGCGGGCCTGAAGGCACAGGCCGTCTCTCCCAGTTTGAAAGTTCCCTTGGTCGGGCCTTGAACGACACGGAGAGACACCCTTTGTGACGGGCCTCTCGTCACGGTAGGCCTGGTTCTGGGAAGAAAATGAGCTCTCGCCCGTGAAACAGGGTGCGTCCAGGGCCTAGCTTGGGGGCTCATGCTGCTATGCTCCATACCTACCTGGAGACCGAACGTCATGTCAGCCCTTTGCCTCGAGGAAAGTCGCTTTAGTGCCCTGCTGAAGCGGAGGCAGGCAGCACTTTCCAAGGGGCCTTCGTCGCACTTCTGCTTTCTTTTCTTGGTTAGTGCGCCACTGAGGACACCCAGGACCCTCGCGTCCGCACCCCAGTCCCCGCAAGACCACTGAATACCGGCGGGCTCCCCTGGCCTGCTCAGCGGCATCCAGGCCCGGAAGCCCTTCCCAGTCACCCTGTGTATGCCGAGTGTAGGGCAACGCACTGCCCACCTCCTGGGGAGTGCTAGATTTCCTCAGCACTGCCACAGCTACAGGGAAACTCTTCTCTCACGTCCTACCTGTCAAGGAACTCCGCCTCATTGCCCTTGTGTGAGCGGCACTTAGGAAAACAATCTGCTTCGCGGGCCTTCTAGGAACCCTTAGCCGAGGGCACCGCTCTTATGTCAGAAAGTCAGCTTGCGTTCCTGCTGCCACTAAAGCACAGTGCCTCCCCTTACACTGCAGGCCTTTAGTAGAGGCTAAGGCCCGATAGAGCCTGCCTAGAGGTTTCCTTTTGGATGAGCGAGGAGTTGGCTCCAGGCAGAACAGCCTGTGAAGAAAAGTGGATTCAGGGAAGGAGCGAGTGTGTAGCTAGTGTCCCTGTGCACCTGCTAGAAATCACAAGGCGGTGAGCTACGTGGTGACTGGAAGCGGGGCTCTGAGGGCAGAAGAAGCCTTGTAGTCCCATTTTGAGAGCTCCATTCCTGCTGCCTTGAAGCTACCCGATTAACACCGTTTCTGACGGGCCTCTAGGCACTGGAGGCAGGGCTCGGGAACGAGAAGGAGTTTCCTCTAAATAATCAGGGTGCTTCCGTGTTGGGAGCTCATCCTGTCAGGCTGTAGGACTACAGGGATCGGCCACTTGAGGGCCTGCCTCGAGAAAGGCTTTGAGCCGCCCTGCAGGAACGGAGCACACAGCAAGCTCTTTGAGGCCTTGTTGGCTGTAGTGCTTTATTTTATCGGTGCTGCCCTTTTCAGGACTCCTAGACGCTTCGGGTGTGCACCCTTTTCCCTGCGAAAACCCCCGGCCCCTGGGGGCAGGCTGTGCCACACCCAGGCCCCTAGGCCCTTGAGAGAGGGGCCTGCTGTGTATGCCGAGGGAGGGACTACAGCCAGCGCTTTGAAAGGGGACGGCTACGATTCCTGGGCACTCCAAGAGCATCGGGCGCGCCTTTCTCGCCGGTCCACCGTGCCCTGGAAGTTTTCGACATTGACCTCCTCTCAGCTGCACCGAGGAAATAGTCTGCTTAGAACGCCTTGTGGCAGCCCGGTGGGAAAGTCACTCTACTCACGGAGGAAGTCAGCGTGCACTGCAGCGGCAACTAAAGCAGAGTTCTTCAGGCAGCACAACACTTGGGTGTTTTGGAAGAGGCAGACGCTTAGAGGCCTAACGAGAGCCTGCCTTGTTTGAGTTCGTTCGCTCCAGGCAGAACACCCTGCGTCGTAAACAAGTTGATTCAGGGAAGGGCCCATTGTGTACCCTGTGTGGTTTGTGGCTTGTTGAATCCCCAGGTTGCGTTTACTGCCTGTCTGGCTTGCAGTGCGGGCCTGAAGGCACAGGCCGTCTCTCCCAGTTTGAAAGTTCCCTTGGTCGGGCCTTGAACGACACGGAGAGACACCCTTTGTGGCGGGCCTCTCGTCACGGTAGGCCTGGTTCTGGGAAGAAAATGAGCTCTCGCCCGTGAAACAGGGTGCGTCCAGGGCCTAGCTTGGGGGCTCATGCTGCTATGCTCCATACCTACCTGGAGACCGAACGTCATGTCAGCCCTTTGCCTCGAGGAAAGTCGCTTTAGTGCCCTGCTGAAGCGGAGGCAGGCAGCACTTTCCAAGGGGCCTTCGTCGCACTTCTGCTTTCTTTTCTTGGTTAGTGCGCCACTGAGGACACCCAGGACCCTCGCGTCCGCACCCCAGTCCCCGCAAGACCACTGAATACCGGCGGGCTCCCCTGGCCTGCTCAGCGGCATCCAGGCCCGGAAGCCCTTCCCAGTCACCCTGTGTATGCCGAGTGTAGGGCAACGCACTGCCCACCTCCTGGGGAGTGCTAGATTTCCTCAGCACTGCCACAGCTACAGGGAAACTCTTCTCTCACGTCCTACCTGTCAAGGAACTCCGCCTCATTGCCCTTGTGTGAGCGGCACTTAGGAAAACAATCTGCTTCGCGGGCCTTCTAGGAACCCTTAGCCGAGGGCACCGCTCTTATGTCAGAAAGTCAGCTTGCGTTCCTGCTGCCACTAAAGCACAGTGCCTCCCCTTACACTGCAGGCCTTTAGTAGAGGCTAAGGCCCGATAGAGCCTGCCTAGAGGTTTCCTTTTGGATGAGCGAGGAGTTGGCTCCAGGCAGAACAGCCTGTGAAGAAAAGTGGATTCAGGGAAGGAGCGAGTGTGTAGCTAGTGTCCCTGTGCACCTGCTAGAAATCACAAGGCGGTGAGCTACGTGGTGACTGGAAGCGGGGCTCTGAGGGCAGAAGAAGCCTTGTAGTCCCATTTTGAGAGCTCCATTCCTGCTGCCTTGAAGCTACCCGATTAACACCGTTTCTGACGGGCCTCTAGGCACTGGAGGCAGGGCTCGGGAACGAGAAGGAGTTTCCTCTAAATAATCAGGGTGCTTCCGTGTTGGGAGCTCATCCTGTCAGGCTGTAGGACTACAGGGATCGGCCACTTGAGGGCCTGCCTCGAGAAAGGCTTTGAGCCGCCCTGCAGGAACGGAGCACACAGCAAGCTCTTTGAGGCCTTGTTGGCTGTAGTGCTTTATTTTATCGGTGCTGCCCTTTTCAGGACTCCTAGACGCTTCGGGTGTGCACCCTTTTCCCTGCGAAAACCCCCGGCCCCTGGGGGCAGGCTGTGCCACACCCAGGCCCCTAGGCCCTTGAGAGAGGGGCCTGCTGTGTATGCCGAGGGCGGGACTACAGCCAGCGCTTTGAAAGGGGACGGCTACGATTCCTGGGCACTCCAAGAGCATCGGGCGCGCCTTTCTCGCCGGTCCACCGTGCCCTGGAAGTTTTCGACATTGACCTCCTCTCAGCTGCACCGAGGAAATAGTCTGCTTAGAACGCCTTGTGGCAGCCCGGTGGGAAAGTCACTCTACTCACGGAGGAAGTCAGCGTGCACTGCAGCGGCAACTAAAGCAGAGTTCTTCAGGCAGCACAACACTTGGGTGTTTTGGAAGAGGCAGACGCTTAGAGGCCTAACGAGAGCCTGCCTTGTTTGAGTTCGTTCGCTCCAGGCAGAACACCCTGCGTCGTAAACAAGTTGATTCAGGGAAGGGCCCATTGTGTACCTTGTGTGGTTTGTGGCTTGTTGAATCCCCAGGTTGCGTTTACTGCCTGTCTGGCTTGCAGTGCGGGCCTGAAGGCACAGGCCGTCTCTCCCAGTTTGAAAGTTCCCTTGGTCGGGCCTTGAACGACACGGAGAGACACCCTTTGTGACGGGCCTCTCGTCACGGTAGGCCTGGTTCTGGGAAGAAAATGAGCTCTCGCCCGTGAAACAGGGTGCGTCCAGGGCCTAGCTTGGGGGCTCATGCTGCTATGCTCCATACCTACCTGGAGACCGAACGTCATGTCAGCCCTTTGCCTCGAGGAAAGTCGCTTTAGTGCCCTGCTGAAGCGGAGGCAGGCAGCACTTTCCAAGGGGCCTTCGTCGCACTTCTGCTTTCTTTTCTTGGTTAGTGCGCCACTGAGGACACCCAGGACCCTCGCGTCCGCACCCCAGTCCCCGCAAGACCACTGAATACCGGCGGGCTCCCCTGGCCTGCTCAGCGGCATCCAGGCCCGGAAGCCCTTCCCAGTCACCCTGTGTATGCCGAGTGTAGGGCAACGCACTGCCCACCTCCTGGGGAGTGCTAGATTTCCTCAGCACTGCCACAGCTACAGGGAAACTCTTCTCTCACGTCCTACCTGTCAAGGAACTCCGCCTCATTGCCCTTGTGTGAGCGGCACTTAGGAAAACAATCTGCTTCGCGGGCCTTCTAGGAACCCTTAGCCGAGGGCACCGCTCTTATGTCAGAAAGTCAGCTTGCGTTCCTGCTGCCACTAAAGCACAGTGCCTCCCCTTACACTGCAGGCCTTTAGTAGAGGCTAAGGCCCGATAGAGCCTGCCTAGAGGTTTCCTTTTGGATGAGCGAGGAGTTGGCTCCAGGCAGAACAGCCTGTGAAGAAAAGTGGATTCAGGGAAGGAGCGAGTGTGTAGCTAGTGTCCCTGTGCACCTGCTAGAAATCACAAGGCGGTGAGCTACGTGGTGACTGGAAGCGGGGCTCTGAGGGCAGAAGAAGCCTTGTAGTCCCATTTTGAGAGCTCCATTCCTGCTGCCTTGAAGCTACCCGATTAACACCGTTTCTGACGGGCCTCTAGGCACTGGAGGCAGGGCTCGGGAACGAGAAGGAGTTTCCTCTAAATAATCAGGGTGCTTCCGTGTTGGGAGCTCATCCTGTCAGGCTGTAGGACTACAGGGATCGGCCACTTGAGGGCCTGCCTCGAGAAAGGCTTTGAGCCGCCCTGCAGGAACGGAGCACACAGCAAGCTCTTTGAGGCCTTGTTGGCTGTAGTGCTTTATTTTATCGGTGCTGCCCTTTTCAGGACTCCTAGACGCTTCGGGTGTGCACCCTTTTCCCTGCGAAAACCCCCGGCCCCTGGGGGCAGGCTGTGCCACACCCAGGCCCCTAGGCCCTTGAGAGAGGGGCCTGCTGTGTATGCCGAGGGCGGGACTACAGCCAGCGCTTTGAAAGGGGACGGCTACGATTCCTGGGCACTCCAAGAGCATCGGGCGCGCCTTTCTCGCCGGTCCACCGTGCCCTGGAAGTTTTCGACATTGACCTCCTCTCAGCTGCACCGAGGAAATAGTCTGCTTAGAACGCCTTGTGGCAGCCCGGTGGGAAAGTCACTCTACTCACGGAGGAAGTCAGCGTGCACTGCAGCGGCAACTAAAGCAGAGTTCTTCAGGCAGCACAACACTTGGGTGTTTTGGAAGAGGCAGACGCTTAGAGGCCTAACGAGAGCCTGCCTTGTTTGAGTTCGTTCGCTCCAGGCAGAACACCCTGCGTCGTAAACAAGTTGATTCAGGGAAGGGCCCATTGTGTACCTTGTGTGGTTTGTGGCTTGTTGAATCCCCAGGTTGCGTTTACTGCCTGTCTGGCTTGCAGTGCGGGCCTGAAGGCACAGGCCGTCTCTCCCAGTTTGAAAGTTCCCTTGGTCGGGCCTTGAACGACACGGAGAGACACCCTTTGTGACGGGCCTCTCGTCACGGTAGGCCTGGTTCTGGGAAGAAAATGAGCTCTCGCCCGTGAAACAGGGTGCGTCCAGGGCCTAGCTTGGGGGCTCATGCTGCTATGCTCCATACCTACCTGGAGACCGAACGTCATGTCAGCCCTTTGCCTCGAGGAAAGTCGCTTTAGTGCCCTGCTGAAGCGGAGGCAGGCAGCACTTTCCAAGGGGCCTTCGTGGCACTTCTGCTTTCTTTTCTTGGTTAGTGCGCCACTGAGGACACCCAGGACCCTCGCGTCCGCACCCCAGTCCCCGCAAGACCACTGAATACCGGCGGGCTCCCCTGGCCTGCTCAGCGGCATCCAGGCCCGGAAGCCCTTCCCAGTCACCCTGTGTATGCCGAGTGTAGGGCAACGCACTGCCCACCTCCTGGGGAGTGCTAGATTTCCTCAGCACTGCCACAGCTACAGGGAAACTCTTCTCTCACGTCCTACCTGTCAAGGAACTCCGCCTCATTGCCCTTGTGTGAGCGGCACTTAGGAAAACAATCTGCTTCGCGGGCCTTCTAGGAACCCTTAGCCGAGGGCACCGCTCTTATGTCAGAAAGTCAGCTTGCGTTCCTGCTGCCACTAAAGCACAGTGCCTCCCCTTACACTGCAGGCCTTTAGTAGAGGCTAAGGCCCGATAGAGCCTGCCTAGAGGTTTCCTTTTGGATGAGCGAGGAGTTGGCTCCAGGCAGAACAGCCTGTGAAGAAAAGTGGATTCAGGGAAGGAGCGAGTGTGTAGCTAGTGTCCCTGTGCACCTGCTAGAAATCACAAGGCGGTGAGCTACGTGGTGACTGGAAGCGGGGCTCTGAGGGCAGAAGAAGCCTTGTAGTCCCATTTTGAGAGCTCCATTCCTGCTGCCTTGAAGCTACCCGATTAACACCGTTTCTGACGGGCCTCTAGGCACTGGAGGCAGGGCTCGGGAACGAGAAGGAGTTTCCTCTAAATAATCAGGGTGCTTCCGTGTTGGGAGCTCATCCTGTCAGGCTGTAGGACTACAGGGATCGGCCACTTGAGGGCCTGCCTCGAGAAAGGCTTTGAGCCGCCCTGCAGGAACGGAGCACACAGCAAGCTCTTTGAGGCCTTGTTGGCTGTAGTGCTTTATTTTATCGGTGCTGCCCTTTTCAGGACTCCTAGACGCTTCGGGTGTGCACCCTTTTCCCTGCGAAAACCCCCGGCCCCTGGGGGCAGGCTGTGCCACACCCAGGCCCCTAGGCCCTTGAGAGAGGGGCCTGCTGTGTATGCCGAGGGAGGGACTACAGCCAGCGCTTTGAAAGGGGACGGCTACGATTCCCCGGCACTCCAAGAGCATCGGGCGCGCCTTTCTCGCCGGTCCACCGTGCCCTGGAAGTTTTCGACATTGACCTCCTCTCAGCTGCACCGAGGAAATAGTCTGCTTAGAACGCCTTGTGGCAGCCCGGTGGGAAAGTCACTCTACTCACGGAGGAAGTCAGCGTGCACTGCAGCGGCAACTAAAGCAGAGTTCTTCAGGCAGCACAACACTTGGGTGTTTTGGAAGAGGCAGACGCTTAGAGGCCTAACGAGAGCCTGCCTTGTTTGAGTTCGTTCGCTCCAGGCAGAACACCCTGCGTCGTAAACAAGTTGATTCAGGGAAGGGCCCATTGTGTACCTTGTGTGGTTTGTGGCTTGTTGAATCCCCAGGTTGCGTTTACTGCCTGTCTGGCTTGCAGTGCGGGCCTGAAGGCACAGGCCGTCTCTCCCAGTTTGAAAGTTCCCTTGGTCGGGCCTTGAACGACACGGAGAGACACCCTTTGTGACGGGCCTCTCGTCACGGTAGGCCTGGTTCTGGGAAGAAAATGAGCTCTCGCCCGTGAAACAGGGTGCGTCCAGGGCCTAGCTTGGGGGCTCATGCTGCTATGCTCCATACCTACCTGGAGACCGAACGTCATGTCAGCCCTTTGCCTCGAGGAAAGTCGCTTTAGTGCCCTGCTGAAGCGGAGGCAGGCAGCACTTTCCAAGGGGCCTTCGTCGCACTTCTGCTTTCTTTTCTTGGTTAGTGCGCCACTGAGGACACCCAGGACCCTCGCGTCCTCACCCCAGTCCCCGCAAGACCACTGAATACCGGCGGGCTCCCCTGGCCTGCTCAGCGGCATCCAGGCCCGGAAGCCCTTCCCAGTCACCCTGTGTATGCCGAGTGTAGGGCAACGCACTGCCCACCTCCTGGGGAGTGCTAGATTTCCTCAGCACTGCCACAGCTACAGGGAAACTCTTCTCTCACGTCCTACCTGTCAAGGAACTCCGCCTCATTGCCCTTGTGTGAGCGGCACTTAGGAAAACAATCTGCTTCGCGGGCCTTCTAGGAACCCTTAGCCGAGGGCACCGCTCTTATGTCAGAAAGTCAGCTTGCGTTCCTGCTGCCACTAAAGCACAGTGCCTCCCCTTACACTGCAGGCCTTTAGTAGAGGCTAAGGCCCGATAGAGCCTGCCTAGAGGTTTCCTTTTGGATGAGCGAGGAGTTGGCTCCAGGCAGAACAGCCTGTGAAGAAAAGTGGATTCAGGGAAGGAGCGAGTGTGTAGCTAGTGTCCCTGTGCACCTGCTAGAAATCACAAGGCGGTGAGCTACGTGGTGACTGGAAGCGGGGCTCTGAGGGCAGAAGAAGCCTTGTAGTCCCATTTTGAGAGCTCCATTCCTGCTGCCTTGAAGCTACCCGATTAACACCGTTTCTGACGGGCCTCTAGGCACTGGAGGCAGGGCTCGGGAACGAGAAGGAGTTTCCTCTAAATAATCAGGGTGCTTCCGTGTTGGGAGCTCATCCTGTCAGGCTGTAGGACTACAGGGATCGGCCACTTGAGGGCCTGCCTCGAGAAAGGCTTTGAGCCGCCCTGCAGGAACGGAGCACACAGCAAGCTCTTTGAGGCCTTGTTGGCTGTAGTGCTTTATTTTATCGGTGCTGCCCTTTTCAGGACTCCTAGACGCTTCGGGTGTGCACCCTTTTCCCTGCGAAAACCCCCGGCCCCTGGGGGCAGGCTGTGCCACACCCAGGCCCCTAGGCCCTTGAGAGAGGGGCCTGCTGTGTATGCCGAGGGAGGGACTACAGCCAGCGCTTTGAAAGGGGACGGCTACGATTCCTGGGCACTCCAAGAGCATCGGGCGCGCCTTTCTCGCCGGTCCACCGTGCCCTGGAAGTTTTCGACATTGACCTCCTCTCAGCTGCACCGAGGAAATAGTCTGCTTAGAACGCCTTGTGGCAGCCCGGTGGGAAAGTCACTCTACTCACGGAGGAAGTCAGCGTGCACTGCAGCGGCAACTAAAGCAGAGTTCTTCAGGCAGCACAACACTTGGGTGTTTTGGAAGAGGCAGACGCTTAGAGGCCTAACGAGAGCCTGCCTTGTTTGAGTTCGTTCGCTCCAGGCAGAACACCCTGCGTCGTAAACAAGTTGATTCAGGGAAGGGCCCATTGTGTACCTTGTGTGGTTTGTGGCTTGTTGAATCCCCAGGTTGCGTTTACTGCCTGTCTGGCTTGCAGTGCGGGCCTGAAGGCACAGGCCGTCTCTCCCAGTTTGAAAGTTCCCTTGGTCGGGCCTTGAACGACACGGAGAGACACCCTTTGTGACGGGCCTCTCGTCACGGTAGGCCTGGTTCTGGGAAGAAAATGAGCTCTCGCCCGTGAAACAGGGTGCGTCCAGGGCCTAGCTTGGGGGCTCATGCTGCTATGCTCCATACCTACCTGGAGACCGAACGTCATGTCAGCCCTTTGCCTCGAGGAAAGTCGCTTTAGTGCCCTGCTGAAGCGGAGGCAGGCAGCACTTTCCAAGGGGCCTTCGTCGCACTTCTGCTTTCTTTTCTTGGTTAGTGCGCCACTGAGGACACCCAGGACCCTCGCGTCCGCACCCCAGTCCCCGCAAGACCACTGAATACCGGCGGGCTCCCCTGGCCTGCTCAGCGGCATCCAGGCCCGGAAGCCCTTCCCAGTCACCCTGTGTATGCCGAGTGTAGGGCAACGCACTGCCCACCTCCTGGAGAGTGCTAGATTTCCTCAGCACTGCCACAGCTACAGGGAAACTCTTCTCTCACGTCCTACCTGTCAAGGAACTCCGCCTCATTGCCCTTGTGTGAGCGGCACTTAGGAAAACAATCTGCTTCGCGGGCCTTCTAGGAACCCTTAGCCGAGGGCACCGCTCTTATGTCAGAAAGTCAGCTTGCGTTCCTGCTGCCACTAAAGCACAGTGCCTCCCCTTACACTGCAGGCCTTTAGTAGAGGCTAAGGCCCGATAGAGCCTGCCTAGAGGTTTCCTTTTGGATGAGCGAGGAGTTGGCTCCAGGCAGAACAGCCTGTGAAGAAAAGTGGATTCAGGGAAGGAGCGAGTGTGTAGCTAGTGTCCCTGTGCACCTGCTAGAAATCACAAGGCGGTGAGCTACGTGGTGACTGGAAGCGGGGCTCTGAGGGCAGAAGAAGCCTTGTAGTCCCATTTTGAGAGCTCCATTCCTGCTGCCTTGAAGCTACCCGATTAACACCGTTTCTGACGGGCCTCTAGGCACTGGAGGCAGGGCTCGGGAACGAGAAGGAGTTTCCTCTAAATAATCAGGGTGCTTCCGTGTTGGGAGCTCATCCTGTCAGGCTGTAGGACTACAGGGATCGGCCACTTGAGGGCCTGCCTCGAGAAAGGCTTTGAGCCGCCCTGCAGGAACGGAGCACACAGCAAGCTCTTTGAGGCCTTGTTGGCTGTAGTGCTTTATTTTATCGGTGCTGCCCTTTTCAGGACTCCTAGACGCTTCGGGTGTGCACCCTTTTCCCTGCGAAAACCCCCGGCCCCTGGGGGCAGGCTGTGCCACACCCAGGCCCCTAGGCCCTTGAGAGAGGGGCCTGCTGTGTATGCCGAGGGAGGGACTACAGCCAGCGCTTTGAAAGGGGACGGCTACGATTCCTGGGCACTCCAAGAGCATCGGGCGCGCCTTTCTCGCCGGTCCACCGTGCCCTGGAAGTTTTCGACATTGACCTCCTCTCAGCTGCACCGAGGAAATAGTCTGCTTAGAACGCCTTGTGGCAGCCCGGTGGGAAAGTCACTCTACTCACGGAGGAAGTCAGCGTGCACTGCAGCGGCAACTAAAGCAGAGTTCTTCAGGCAGCACAACACTTGGGTGTTTTGGAAGAGGCAGACGCTTAGAGGCCTAACGAGAGCCTGCCTTGTTTGAGTTCGTTCGCTCCAGGCAGAACACCCTGCGTCGTAAACAAGTTGATTCAGGGAAGGGCCCATTGTGTACCTTGTGTGGTTTGTGGCTTGTTGAATCCCCAGGTTGCGTTTACTGCCTGTCTGGCTTGCAGTGCGGGCCTGAAGGCACAGGCCGTCTCTCCCAGTTTGAAAGTTCCCTTGGTCGGGCCTTGAACGACACGGAGAGACACCCTTTGTGACGGGCCTCTCGTCACGGTAGGCCTGGTTCTGGGAAGAAAATGAGCTCTCGCCCGTGAAACAGGGTGCGTCCAGGGCCTAGCTTGGGGGCTCATGCTGCTATGCTCCATACCTACCTGGAGACCGAACGTCATGTCAGCCCTTTGCCTCGAGGAAAGTCGCTTTAGTGCCCTGCTGAAGCGGAGGCAGGCAGCACTTTCCAAGGGGCCTTCGTCGCACTTCTGCTTTCTTTTCTTGGTTAGTGCGCCACTGAGGACACCCAGGACCCTCGCGTCCGCACCCCAGTCCCCGCAAGACCACTGAATACCGGCGGGCTCCCCTGGCCTGCTCAGCGGCATCCAGGCCCGGAAGGCCTTCCCAGTCACCCTGTGTATGCCGAGTGTAGGGCAACGCACTGCCCACCTCCTGGGGAGTGCTAGATTTCCTCAGCACTGCCACAGCTACAGGGAAACTCTTCTCTCACGTCCTACCTGTCAAGGAACTCCGCCTCATTGCCCTTGTGTGAGCGGCACTTAGGAAAACAATCTGCTTCGCGGGCCTTCTAGGAACCCTTAGCCGAGGGCACCGCTCTTATGTCAGAAAGTCAGCTTGCGTTCCTGCTGCCACTAAAGCACGGTGCCTCCCCTTACACTGCAGGCCTTTAGTAGAGGCTAAGGCCCGATAGAGCCTGCCTAGAGGTTTCCTTTTGGATGAGCGAGGAGTTGGCTCCAGGCAGAACAGCCTGTGAAGAAAAGTGGATTCAGGGAAGGAGCGAGTGTGTAGCTAGTGTCCCTGTGCACCTGCTAGAAATCACAAGGCGGTGAGCTACGTGGTGACTGGAAGCGGGGCTCTGAGGGCAGAAGAAGCCTTGTAGTCCCATTTTGAGAGCTCCATTCCTGCTGCCTTGAAGCTACCCGATTAACACCGTTTCTGACGGGCCTCTAGGCACTGGAGGCAGGGCTCGGGAACGAGAAGGAGTTTCCTCTAAATAATCAGGGTGCTTCCGTGTTGGGAGCTCATCCTGTCAGGCTGTAGGACTACAGGGATCGGCCACTTGAGGGCCTGCCTCGAGAAAGGCTTTGAGCCGCCCTGCAGGAACGGAGCACACAGCAAGCTCTTTGAGGCCTTGTTGGCTGTAGTGCTTTATTTTATCGGTGCTGCCCTTTTCAGGACTCCTAGACGCTTCGGGTGTGCACCCTTTTCCCTGCGAAAACCCCCGGCCCCTGGGGGCAGGCTGTGCCACACCCAGGCCCCTAGGCCCTTGAGAGAGGGGCCTGCTGTGTATGCCGAGGGAGGGACTACAGCCAGCGCTTTGAAAGGGGACGGCTACGATTCCTCGGCACTCCAAGAGCATCGGGCGCGCCTTTCTCGCCGGTCCACCGTGCCCTGGAAGTTTTCGACATTGACCTCCTCTCAGCTGCACCGAGGAAATAGTCTGCTTAGAACGCCTTGTGGCAGCCCGGTGGGAAAGTCACTCTACTCACGGAGGAAGTCAGCGTGCACTGCAGCGGCAACTAAAGCAGAGTTCTTCAGGCAGCACAACACTTGGGTGTTTTGGAAGAGGCAGACGCTTAGAGGCCTAACGAGAGCCTGCCTTGTTTGAGTTCGTTCGCTCCAGGCAGAACACCCTGCGTCGTAAACAAGTTGATTCAGGGAAGGGCCCATTGTGTACCTTGTGTGGTTTGTGGCTTGTTGAATCCCCAGGTTGCGTTTACTGCCTGTCTGGCTTGCAGTGCGGGCCTGAAGGCACAGGCCGTCTCTCCCAGTTTGAAAGTTCCCTTGGTCGGGCCTTGAACGACACGGAGAGACACCCTTTGTGACGGGCCTCTCGTCACGGTAGGCCTGGTTCTGGGAAGAAAATGAGCTCTCGCCCGTGAAACAGGGTGCGTCCAGGGCCTAGCTTGGGGGCTCATGCTGCTATGCTCCATACCTACCTGGAGACCGAACGTCATGTCAGCCCTTTGCCTCGAGGAAAGTCGCTTTAGTGCCCTGCTGAAGCGGAGGCAGGCAGCACTTTCCAAGGGGCCTTCGTCGCACTTCTGCTTTCTTTTCTTGGTTAGTGCGCCACTGAGGACACCCAGGACCCTCGCGTCCGCACCCCAGTCCCCGCAAGACCACTGAATACCGGCGGGCTCCCCTGGCCTGCTCAGCGGCATCCAGGCCCGGAAGCCCTTCCCAGTCACCCTGTGTATGCCGAGTGTAGGGCAACGCACTGCCCACCTCCTGGGGAGTGCTAGATTTCCTCAGCACTGCCACAGCTACAGGGAAACTCTTCTCTCACGTCCTACCTGTCAAGGAACTCCGCCTCATTGCCCTTGTGTGAGCGGCACTTAGGAAAACAATCTGCTTCGCGGGCCTTCTAGGAACCCTTAGCCGAGGGCACCGCTCTTATGTCAGAAAGTCAGCTTGCGTTCCTGCTGCCACTAAAGCACGGTGCCTCCCCTTACACTGCAGGCCTTTAGTAGAGGCTAAGGCCCGATAGAGCCTGCCTAGAGGTTTCCTTTTGGATGAGCGAGGAGTTGGCTCCAGGCAGAACAGCCTGTGAAGAAAAGTGGATTCAGGGAAGGAGCGAGTGTGTAGCTAGTGTCCCTGTGCACCTGCTAGAAATCACAAGGCGGTGAGCTACGTGGTGACTGGAAGCGGGGCTCTGAGGGCAGAAGAAGCCTTGTAGTCCCATTTTGAGAGCTCCATTCCTGCTGCCTTGAAGCTACCCGATTAACACCGTTTCTGACGGGCCTCTAGGCACTGGAGGCAGGGCTCGGGAACGAGAAGGAGTTTCCTCTAAATAATCAGGGTGCTTCCGTGTTGGGAGCTCATCCTGTCAGGCTGTAGGACTACAGGGATCGGCCACTTGAGGGCCTGCCTCGAGAAAGGCTTTGAGCCGCCCTGCAGGAACGGAGCACACAGCAAGCTCTTTGAGGCCTTGTTGGCTGTAGTGCTTTATTTTATCGGTGCTGCCCTTTTCAGGACTCCTAGACGCTTCGGGTGTGCACCCTTTTCCCTGCGAAAACCCCCGGCCCCTGGGGGCAGGCTGTGCCACACCCAGGCCCCTAGGCCCTTGAGAGAGGGGCCTGCTGTGTATGCCGAGGGAGGGACTACAGCCAGCGCTTTGAAAGGGGACGGCTACGATTCCTCGGCACTCCAAGAGCATCGGGCGCGCCTTTCTCGCCGGTCCACCGTGCCCTGGAAGTTTTCGACATTGACCTCCTCTCAGCTGCACCGAGGAAATAGTCTGCTTAGAACGCCTTGTGGCAGCCCGGTGGGAAAGTCACTCTACTCACGGAGGAAGTCAGCGTGCACTGCAGCGGCAACTAAAGCAGAGTTCTTCAGGCAGCACAACACTTGGGTGTTTTGGAAGAGGCAGACGCTTAGAGGCCTAACGAGAGCCTGCCTTGTTTGAGTTCGTTCGCTCCAGGCAGAACACCCTGCGTCGTAAACAAGTTGATTCAGGGAAGGGCCCATTGTGTACCTTGTGTGGTTTGTGGCTTGTTGAATCCCCAGGTTGCGTTTACTGCCTGTCTGGCTTGCAGTGCGGGCCTGAAGGCACAGGCCGTCTCTCCCAGTTTGAAAGTTCCCTTGGTCGGGCCTTGAACGACACGGAGAGACACCCTTTGTGACGGGCCTCTCGTCACGGTAGGCCTGGTTCTGGGAAGAAAATGAGCTCTCGCCCGTGAAACAGGGTGCGTCCAGGGCCTAGCTTGGGGGCTCATGCTGCTATGCTCCATACCTACCTGGAGACCGAACGTCATGTCAGCCCTTTGCCTCGAGGAAAGTCGCTTTAGTGCCCTGCTGAAGCGGAGGCAGGCAGCACTTTCCAAGGGGCCTTCGTCGCACTTCTGCTTTCTTTTCTTGGTTAGTGCGCCACTGAGGACACCCAGGACCCTCGCGTCCGCACCCCAGTCCCCGCAAGACCACTGAATACCGGCGGGCTCCCCTGGCCTGCTCAGCGGCATCCAGGCCCGGAAGCCCTTCCCAGTCACCCTGTGTATGCCGAGTGTAGGGCAACGCACTGCCCACCTCCTGGGGAGTGCTAGATTTCCTCAGCACTGCCACAGCTACAGGGAAACTCTTCTCTCACGTCCTACCTGTCAAGGAGCTCCGCCTCATTGCCCTTGTGTGAGCGGCACTTAGGAAAACAATCTGCTTCGCGGGCCTTCTAGGAACCCTTAGCCGAGGGCACCGCTCTTATGTCAGAAAGTCAGCTTGCGTTCCTGCTGCCACTAAAGCACGGTGCCTCCCCTTACACTGCAGGCCTTTAGTAGAGGCTAAGGCCCGATAGAGCCTGCCTAGAGGTTTCCTTTTGGATGAGCGAGGAGTTGGCTCCAGGCAGAACAGCCTGTGAAGAAAAGTGGATTCAGGGAAGGAGCGAGTGTGTAGCTAGTGTCCCTGTGCACCTGCTAGAAATCACAAGGCGGTGAGCTACGTGGTGACTGGAAGCGGGGCTCTGAGGGCAGAAGAAGCCTTGTAGTCCCATTTTGAGAGCTCCATTCCTGCTGCCTTGAAGCTACCCGATTAACACCGTTTCTGACGGGCCTCTAGGCACTGGAGGCAGGGCTCGGGAACGAGAAGGAGTTTCCTCTAAATAATCAGGGTGCTTCCGTGTTGGGAGCTCATCCTGTCAGGCTGTAGGACTACAGGGATCGGCCACTTGAGGGCCTGCCTCGAGAAAGGCTTTGAGCCGCCCTGCAGGAACGGAGCACACAGCAAGCTCTTTGAGGCCTTGTTGGCTGTAGTGCTTTATTTTATCGGTGCTGCCCTTTTCAGGACTCCTAGACGCTTCGGGTGTGCACCCTTTTCCCTGCGAAAACCCCCGGCCCCTGGGGGCAGGCTGTGCCACACCCAGGCCCCTAGGCCCTTGAGAGAGGGGCCTGCTGTGTATGCCGAGGGAGGGACTACAGCCAGCGCTTTGAAAGGGGACGGCTACGATTCCTCGGCACTCCAAGAGCATCGGGCGCGCCTTTCTCGCCGGTCCACCGTGCCCTGGAAGTTTTCGACATTGACCTCCTCTCAGCTGCACCGAGGAAATAGTCTGCTTAGAACGCCTTGTGGCAGCCCGGTGGGAAAGTCACTCTACTCACGGAGGAAGTCAGCGTGCACTGCAGCGGCAACTAAAGCAGAGTTCTTCAGGCAGCACAACACTTGGGTGTTTTGGAAGAGGCAGACGCTTAGAGGCCTAACGAGAGCCTGCCTTGTTTGAGTTCGTTCGCTCCAGGCAGAACACCCTGCGTCGTAAACAAGTTGATTCAGGGAAGGGCCCATTGTGTACCTTGTGTGGTTTGTGGCTTGTTGAATCCCCAGGTTGCGTTTACTGCCTGTCTGGCTTGCAGTGCGGGCCTGAAGGCACAGGCCGTCTCTCCCAGTTTGAAAGTTCCCTTGGTCGGGCCTTGAACGACACGGAGAGACACCCTTTGTGACGGGCCTCTCGTCACGGTAGGCCTGGTTCTGGGAAGAAAATGAGCTCTCGCCCGTGAAACAGGGTGCGTCCAGGGCCTAGCTTGGGGGCTCATGCTGCTATGCTCCATACCTACCTGGAGACCGAACGTCATGTCAGCCCTTTGCCTCGAGGAAAGTCGCTTTAGTGCCCTGCTGAAGCGGAGGCAGGCAGCACTTTCCAAGGGGCCTTCGTCGCACTTCTGCTTTCTTTTCTTGGTTAGTGCGCCACTGAGGACACCCAGGACCCTCGCGTCCGCACCCCAGTCCCCGCAAGACCACTGAATACCGGCGGGCTCCCCTGGCCTGCTCAGCGGCATCCAGGCCCGGAAGCCCTTCCCAGTCACCCTGTGTATGCCGAGTGTAGGGCAACGCACTGCCCACCTCCTGGGGAGTGCTAGATTTCCTCAGCACTGCCACAGCTACAGGGAAACTCTTCTCTCACGTCCTACCTGTCAAGGAGCTCCGCCTCATTGCCCTTGTGTGAGCGGCACTTAGGAAAACAATCTGCTTCGCGGGCCTTCTAGGAACCCTTAGCCGAGGGCACCGCTCTTATGTCAGAAAGTCAGCTTGCGTTCCTGCTGCCACTAAAGCACAGTGCCTCCCCTTACACTGCAGGCCTTTAGTAGAGGCTAAGGCCCGATAGAGCCTGCCTAGAGGTTTCCTTTTGGATGAGCGAGGAGTTGGCTCCAGGCAGAACAGCCTGTGAAGAAAAGTGGATTCAGGGAAGGAGCGAGTGTGTAGCTAGTGTCCCTGTGCACCTGCTAGAAATCACAAGGCGGTGAGCTACGTGGTGACTGGAAGCGGGGCTCTGAGGGCAGAAGAAGCCTTGTAGTCCCATTTTGAGAGCTCCATTCCTGCTGCCTTGAAGCTACCCGATTAACACCGTTTCTGACGGGCCTCTAGGCACTGGAGGCAGGGCTCGGGAACGAGAAGGAGTTTCCTCTAAATAATCAGGGTGCTTCCGTGTTGGGAGCTCATCCTGTCAGGCTGTAGGACTACAGGGATCGGCCACTTGAGGGCCTGCCTCGAGAAAGGCTTTGAGCCGCCCTGCAGGAACGGAGCACACAGCAAGCTCTTTGAGGCCTTGTTGGCTGTAGTGCTTTATTTTATCGGTGCTGCCCTTTTCAGGACTCCTAGACGCTTCGGGTGTGCACCCTTTTCCCTGCGAAAACCCCCGGCCCCTGGGGGCAGGCTGTGCCACACCCAGGCCCCTAGGCCCTTGAGAGAGGGGCCTGCTGTGTATGCCGAGGGAGGGACTACAGCCAGCGCTTTGAAAGGGGACGGCTACGATTCCTGGGCACTCCAAGAGCATCGGGCGCGCCTTTCTCGCCGGTCCACCGTGCCCTGGAAGTTTTCGACATTGACCTCCTCTCAGCTGCACCGAGGAAATAGTCTGCTTAGAACGCCTTGTGGCAGCCCGGTGGGAAAGTCACTCTACTCACGGAGGAAGTCAGCGTGCACTGCAGCGGCAACTAAAGCAGAGTTCTTCAGGCAGCACAACACTTGGGTGTTTTGGAAGAGGCAGACGCTTAGAGGCCTAACGAGAGCCTGCCTTGTTTGAGTTCGTTCGCTCCAGGCAGAACACCCTGCGTCGTAAACAAGTTGATTCAGGGAAGGGCCCATTGTGTACCTTGTGTGGTTTGTGGCTTGTTGAATCCCCAGGTTGCGTTTACTGCCTGTCTGGCTTGCAGTGCGGGCCTGAAGGCACAGGCCGTCTCTCCCAGTTTGAAAGTTCCCTTGGTCGGGCCTTGAACGACACGGAGAGACACCCTTTGTGACGGGCCTCTCGTCACGGTAGGCCTGGTTCTGGGAAGAAAATGAGCTCTCGCCCGTGAAACAGGGTGCGTCCAGGGCCTAGCTTGGGGGCTCATGCTGCTATGCTCCATACCTACCTGGAGACCGAACGTCATGTCAGCCCTTTGCCTCGAGGAAAGTCGCTTTAGTGCCCTGCTGAAGCGGAGGCAGGCAGCACTTTCCAAGGGGCCTTCGTCGCACTTCTGCTTTCTTTTCTTGGTTAGTGCGCCACTGAGGACACCCAGGACCCTCGCGTCCGCACCCCAGTCCCCGCAAGACCACTGAATACCGGCGGGCTCCCCTGGCCTGCTCAGCGGCATCCAGGCCCGGAAGCCCTTCCCAGTCACCCTGTGTATGCCGAGTGTAGGGCAACGCACTGCCCACCTCCTGGGGAGTGCTAGATTTCCTCAGCACTGCCACAGCTACAGGGAAACTCTTCTCTCACGTCCTACCTGTCAAGGAACTCCGCCTCATTGCCCTTGTGTGAGCGGCACTTAGGAAAACAATCTGCTTCGCGGGCCTTCTAGGAACCCTTAGCCGAGGGCACCGCTCTTATGTCAGAAAGTCAGCTTGCGTTCCTGCTGCCACTAAAGCACAGTGCCTCCCCTTACACTGCAGGCCTTTAGTAGAGGCTAAGGCCCGATAGAGCCTGCCTAGAGGTTTCCTTTTGGATGAGCGAGGAGTTGGCTCCAGGCAGAACAGCCTGTGAAGAAAAGTGGATTCAGGGAAGGAGCGAGTGTGTAGCTAGTGTCCCTGTGCACCTGCTAGAAATCACAAGGCGGTGAGCTACGTGGTGACTGGAAGCGGGGCTCTGAGGGCAGAAGAAGCCTTGTAGTCCCATTTTGAGAGCTCCATTCCTGCTGCCTTGAAGCTACCCGATTAACACCGTTTCTGACGGGCCTCTAGGCACTGGAGGCAGGGCTCGGGAACGAGAAGGAGTTTCCTCTAAATAATCAGGGTGCTTCCGTGTTGGGAGCTCATCCTGTCAGGCTGTAGGACTACAGGGATCGGCCACTTGAGGGCCTGCCTCGAGAAAGGCTTTGAGCCGCCCTGCAGGAACGGAGCACACAGCAAGCTCTTTGAGGCCTTGTTGGCTGTAGTGCTTTATTTTATCGGTGCTGCCCTTTTCAGGACTCCTAGACGCTTCGGGTGTGCACCCTTTTCCCTGCGAAAACCCCCGGCCCCTGGGGGCAGGCTGTGCCACACCCAGGCCCCTAGGCCCTTGAGAGAGGGGCCTGCTGTGTATGCCGAGGGAGGGACTACAGCCAGCGCTTTGAAAGGGGACGGCTACGATTCCTCGGCACTCCAAGAGCATCGGGCGCGCCTTTCTCGCCGGTCCACCGTGCCCTGGAAGTTTTCGACATTGACCTCCTCTCAGCTGCACCGAGGAAATAGTCTGCTTAGAACGCCTTGTGGCAGCCCGGTGGGAAAGTCACTCTACTCACGGAGGAAGTCAGCGTGCACTGCAGCGGCAACTAAAGCAGAGTTCTTCAGGCAGCACAACACTTGGGTGTTTTGGAAGAGGCAGACGCTTAGAGGCCTAACGAGAGCCTGCCTTGTTTGAGTTCGTTCGCTCCAGGCAGAACACCCTGCGTCGTAAACAAGTTGATTCAGGGAAGGGCCCATTGTGTACCTTGTGTGGTTTGTGGCTTGTTGAATCCCCAGGTTGCGTTTACTGCCTGTCTGGCTTGCAGTGCGGGCCTGAAGGCACAGGCCGTCTCTCCCAGTTTGAAAGTTCCCTTGGTCGGGCCTTGAACGACACGGAGAGACACCCTTTGTGACGGGCCTCTCGTCACGGTAGGCCTGGTTCTGGGAAGAAAATGAGCTCTCGCCCGTGAAACAGGGTGCGTCCAGGGCCTAGCTTGGGGGCTCATGCTGCTATGCTCCATACCTACCTGGAGACCGAACGTCATGTCAGCCCTTTGCCTCGAGGAAAGTCGCTTTAGTGCCCTGCTGAAGCGGAGGCAGGCAGCACTTTCCAAGGGGCCTTCGTCGCACTTCTGCTTTCTTTTCTTGGTTAGTGCGCCACTGAGGACACCCAGGACCCTCGCGTCCGCACCCCAGTCCCCGCAAGACCACTGAATACCGGCGGGCTCCCCTGGCCTGCTCAGCGGCATCCAGGCCCGGAAGCCCTTCCCAGTCACCCTGTGTATGCCGAGTGTAGGGCAACGCACTGCCCACCTCCTGGGGAGTGCTAGATTTCCTCAGCACTGCCACAGCTACAGGGAAACTCTTCTCTCACGTCCTACCTGTCAAGGAACTCCGCCTCATTGCCCTTGTGTGAGCGGCACTTAGGAAAACAATCTGCTTCGCGGGCCTTCTAGGAACCCTTAGCCGAGGGCACCGCTCTTATGTCAGAAAGTCAGCTTGCGTTCCTGCTGCCACTAAAGCACAGTGCCTCCCCTTACACTGCAGGCCTTTAGTAGAGGCTAAGGCCCGATAGAGCCTGCCTAGAGGTTTCCTTTTGGATGAGCGAGGAGTTGGCTCCAGGCAGAACAGCCTGTGAAGAAAAGTGGATTCAGGGAAGGAGCGAGTGTGTAGCTAGTGTCCCTGTGCACCTGCTAGAAATCACAAGGCGGTGAGCTACGTGGTGACTGGAAGCGGGGCTCTGAGGGCAGAAGAAGCCTTGTAGTCCCATTTTGAGAGCTCCATTCCTGCTGCCTTGAAGCTACCCGATTAACACCGTTTCTGACGGGCCTCTAGGCACTGGAGGCAGGGCTCGGGAACGAGAAGGAGTTTCCTCTAAATAATCAGGGTGCTTCCGTGTTGGGAGCTCATCCTGTCAGGCTGTAGGACTACAGGGATCGGCCACTTGAGGGCCTGCCTCGAGAAAGGCTTTGAGCCGCCCTGCAGGAACGGAGCACACAGCAAGCTCTTTGAGGCCTTGTTGGCTGTAGTGCTTTATTTTATCGGTGCTGCCCTTTTCAGGACTCCTAGACGCTTCGGGTGTGCACCCTTTTCCCTGCGAAAACCCCCGGCCCCTGGGGGCAGGCTGTGCCACACCCAGGCCCCTAGGCCCTTGAGAGAGGGGCCTGCTGTGTATGCCGAGGGAGGGACTACAGCCAGCGCTTTGAAAGGGGACGGCTACGATTCCCGGGCACTCCAAGAGCATCGGGCGCGCCTTTCTCGCCGGTCCACCGTGCCCTGGAAGTTTTCGACATTGACCTCCTCTCAGCTGCACCGAGGAAATAGTCTGCTTAGAACGCCTTGTGGCAGCCCGGTGGGAAAGTCACTCTACTCACGGAGGAAGTCAGCGTGCACTGCAGCGGCAACTAAAGCAGAGTTCTTCAGGCAGCACAACACTTGGGTGTTTTGGAAGAGGCAGACGCTTAGAGGCCTAACGAGAGCCTGCCTTGTTTGAGTTCGTTCGCTCCAGGCAGAACACCCTGCGTCGTAAACAAGTTGATTCAGGGAAGGGCCCATTGTGTACCTTGTGTGGTTTGTGGCTTGTTGAATCCCCAGGT
Source organism: Hyperoodon ampullatus (assembly GCF_949752795.1). Taxonomy (NCBI): domain Eukaryota; kingdom Metazoa; phylum Chordata; class Mammalia; order Artiodactyla; family Ziphiidae; genus Hyperoodon; species Hyperoodon ampullatus. The sequence continues at coordinate 42,865 of NW_027640410.1, read as the reverse complement.
TGCGTTTACTGCCTGTCTGGCTTGCAGTGCGGGCCTGAAGGCACAGGCCGTCTCTCCCAGTTTGAAAGTTCCCTTGGTCGGGCCTTGAACGACACGGAGAGACACCCTTTGTGACGGGCCTCTCGTCACGGTAGGCCTGGTTCTGGGAAGAAAATGAGCTCTCGCCCGTGAAACAGGGTGCGTCCAGGGCCTAGCTTGGGGGCTCATGCTGCTATGCTCCATACCTACCTGGAGACCGAACGTCATGTCAGCCCTTTGCCTCGAGGAAAGTCGCTTTAGTGCCCTGCTGAAGCGGAGGCAGGCAGCACTTTCCAAGGGGCCTTCGTCGCACTTCTGCTTTCTTTTCTTGGTTAGTGCGCCACTGAGGACACCCAGGACCCTCGCGTCCGCACCCCAGTCCCCGCAAGACCACTGAATACCGGCGGGCTCCCCTGGCCTGCTCAGCGGCATCCAGGCCCGGAAGCCCTTCCCAGTCACCCTGTGTATGCCGAGTGTAGGGCAACGCACTGCCCACCTCCTGGGGAGTGCTAGATTTCCTCAGCACTGCCACAGCTACAGGGAAACTCTTCTCTCACGTCCTACCTGTCAAGGAACTCCGCCTCATTGCCCTTGTGTGAGCGGCACTTAGGAAAACAATCTGCTTCGCGGGCCTTCTAGGAACCCTTAGCCGAGGGCACCGCTCTTATGTCAGAAAGTCAGCTTGCGTTCCTGCTGCCACTAAAGCACAGTGCCTCCCCTTACACTGCAGGCCTTTAGTAGAGGCTAAGGCCCGATAGAGCCTGCCTAGAGGTTTCCTTTTGGATGAGCGAGGAGTTGGCTCCAGGCAGAACAGCCTGTGAAGAAAAGTGGATTCAGGGAAGGAGCGAGTGTGTAGCTAGTGTCCCTGTGCACCTGCTAGAAATCACAAGGCGGTGAGCTACGTGGTGACTGGAAGCGGGGCTCTGAGGGCAGAAGAAGCCTTGTAGTCCCATTTTGAGAGCTCCATTCCTGCTGCCTTGAAGCTACCCGATTAACACCGTTTCTGACGGGCCTCTAGGCACTGGAGGCAGGGCTCGGGAACGAGAAGGAGTTTCCTCTAAATAATCAGGGTGCTTCCGTGTTGGGAGCTCATCCTGTCAGGCTGTAGGACTACAGGGATCGGCCACTTGAGGGCCTGCCTCGAGAAAGGCTTTGAGCCGCCCTGCAGGAACGGAGCACACAGCAAGCTCTTTGAGGCCTTGTTGGCTGTAGTGCTTTATTTTATCGGTGCTGCCCTTTTCAGGACTCCTAGACGCTTCGGGTGTGCACCCTTTTCCCTGCGAAAACCCCCGGCCCCTGGGGGCAGGCTGTGCCACACCCAGGCCCCTAGGCCCTTGAGAGAGGGGCCTGCTGTGTATGCCGAGGGAGGGACTACAGCCAGCGCTTTGAAAGGGGACGGCTACGATTCCCGGGCACTCCAAGAGCATCGGGCGCGCCTTTCTCGCCGGTCCACCGTGCCCTGGAAGTTTTCGACATTGACCTCCTCTCAGCTGCACCGAGGAAATAGTCTGCTTAGAACGCCTTGTGGCAGCCCGGTGGGAAAGTCACTCTACTCACGGAGGAAGTCAGCGTGCACTGCAGCGGCAACTAAAGCAGAGTTCTTCAGGCAGCACAACACTTGGGTGTTTTGGAAGAGGCAGACGCTTAGAGGCCTAACGAGAGCCTGCCTTGTTTGAGTTCGTTCGCTCCAGGCAGAACACCCTGCGTCGTAAACAAGTTGATTCAGGGAAGGGCCCATTGTGTACCTTGTGTGGTTTGTGGCTTGTTGAATCCCCAGGTTGCGTTTACTGCCTGTCTGGCTTGCAGTGCGGGCCTGAAGGCACAGGCCGTCTCTCCCAGTTTGAAAGTTCCCTTGGTCGGGCCTTGAACGACACGGAGAGACACCCTTTGTGACGGGCCTCTCGTCACGGTAGGCCTGGTTCTGGGAAGAAAATGAGCTCTCGCCCGTGAAACAGGGTGCGTCCAGGGCCTAGCTTGGGGGCTCATGCTGCTATGCTCCATACCTACCTGGAGACCGAACGTCATGTCAGCCCTTTGCCTCGAGGAAAGTCGCTTTAGTGCCCTGCTGAAGCGGAGGCAGGCAGCACTTTCCAAGGGGCCTTCGTGGCACTTCTGCTTTCTTTTCTTGGTTAGTGCGCCACTGAGGACACCCAGGACCCTCGCGTCCGCACCCCAGTCCCCGCAAGACCACTGAATACCGGCGGGCTCCCCTGGCCTGCTCAGCGGCATCCAGGCCCGGAAGCCCTTCCCAGTCACCCTGTGTATGCCGAGTGTAGGGCAACGCACTGCCCACCTCCTGGGGAGTGCTAGATTTCCTCAGCACTGCCACAGCTACAGGGAAACTCTTCTCTCACGTCCTACCTGTCAAGGAACTCCGCCTCATTGCCCTTGTGTGAGCGGCACTTAGGAAAACAATCTGCTTCGCGGGCCTTCTAGGAACCCTTAGCCGAGGGCACCGCTCTTATGTCAGAAAGTCAGCTTGCGTTCCTGCTGCCACTAAAGCACAGTGCCTCCCCTTACACTGCAGGCCTTTAGTAGAGGCTAAGGCCCGATAGAGCCTGCCTAGAGGTTTCCTTTTGGATGAGCGAGGAGTTGGCTCCAGGCAGAACAGCCTGTGAAGAAAAGTGGATTCAGGGAAGGAGCGAGTGTGTAGCTAGTGTCCCTGTGCACCTGCTAGAAATCACAAGGCGGTGAGCTACGTGGTGACTGGAAGCGGGGCTCTGAGGGCAGAAGAAGCCTTGTAGTCCCATTTTGAGAGCTCCATTCCTGCTGCCTTGAAGCTACCCGATTAACACCGTTTCTGACGGGCCTCTAGGCACTGGAGGCAGGGCTCGGGAACGAGAAGGAGTTTCCTCTAAATAATCAGGGTGCTTCCGTGTTGGGAGCTCATCCTGTCAGGCTGTAGGACTACAGGGATCGGCCACTTGAGGGCCTGCCTCGAGAAAGGCTTTGAGCCGCCCTGCAGGAACGGAGCACACAGCAAGCTCTTTGAGGCCTTGTTGGCTGTAGTGCTTTATTTTATCGGTGCTGCCCTTTTCAGGACTCCTAGACGCTTCGGGTGTGCACCCTTTTCCCTGCGAAAACCCCCGGCCCCTGGGGGCAGGCTGTGCCACACCCAGGCCCCTAGGCCCTTGAGAGAGGGGCCTGCTGTGTATGCCGAGGGAGGGACTACAGCCAGCGCTTTGAAAGGGGACGGCTACGATTCCTCGGCACTCCAAGAGCATCGGGCGCGCCTTTCTCGCCGGTCCACCGTGCCCTGGAAGTTTTCGACATTGACCTCCTCTCAGCTGCACCGAGGAAATAGTCTGCTTAGAACGCCTTGTGGCAGCCCGGTGGGAAAGTCACTCTACTCACGGAGGAAGTCAGCGTGCACTGCAGCGGCAACTAAAGCAGAGTTCTTCAGGCAGCACAACACTTGGGTGTTTTGGAAGAGGCAGACGCTTAGAGGCCTAACGAGAGCCTGCCTTGTTTGAGTTCGTTCGCTCCAGGCAGAACACCCTGCGTCGTAAACAAGTTGATTCAGGGAAGGGCCCATTGTGTACCTTGTGTGGTTTGTGGCTTGTTGAATCCCCAGGTTGCGTTTACTGCCTGTCTGGCTTGCAGTGCGGGCCTGAAGGCACAGGCCGTCTCTCCCAGTTTGAAAGTTCCCTTGGTCGGGCCTTGAACGACACGGAGAGACACCCTTTGTGACGGGCCTCTCGTCACGGTAGGCCTGGTTCTGGGAAGAAAATGAGCTCTCGCCCGTGAAACAGGGTGCGTCCAGGGCCTAGCTTGGGGGCTCATGCTGCTATGCTCCATACCTACCTGGAGACCGAACGTCATGTCAGCCCTTTGCCTCGAGGAAAGTCGCTTTAGTGCCCTGCTGAAGCGGAGGCAGGCAGCACTTTCCAAGGGGCCTTCGTGGCACTTCTGCTTTCTTTTCTTGGTTAGTGCGCCACTGAGGACACCCAGGACCCTCGCGTCCGCACCCCAGTCCCCGCAAGACCACTGAATACCGGCGGGCTCCCCTGGCCTGCTCAGCGGCATCCAGGCCCGGAAGCCCTTCCCAGTCACCCTGTGTATGCCGAGTGTAGGGCAACGCACTGCCCACCTCCTGGGGAGTGCTAGATTTCCTCAGCACTGCCACAGCTACAGGGAAACTCTTCTCTCACGTCCTACCTGTCAAGGAACTCCGCCTCATTGCCCTTGTGTGAGCGGCACTTAGGAAAACAATCTGCTTCGCGGGCCTTCTAGGAACCCTTAGCCGAGGGCACCGCTCTTATGTCAGAAAGTCAGCTTGCGTTCCTGCTGCCACTAAAGCACAGTGCCTCCCCTTACACTGCAGGCCTTTAGTAGAGGCTAAGGCCCGATAGAGCCTGCCTAGAGGTTTCCTTTTGGATGAGCGAGGAGTTGGCTCCAGGCAGAACAGCCTGTGAAGAAAAGTGGATTCAGGGAAGGAGCGAGTGTGTAGCTAGTGTCCCTGTGCACCTGCTAGAAATCACAAGGCGGTGAGCTACGTGGTGACTGGAAGCGGGGCTCTGAGGGCAGAAGAAGCCTTGTAGTCCCATTTTGAGAGCTCCATTCCTGCTGCCTTGAAGCTACCCGATTAACACCGTTTCTGACGGGCCTCTAGGCACTGGAGGCAGGGCTCGGGAACGAGAAGGAGTTTCCTCTAAATAATCAGGGTGCTTCCGTGTTGGGAGCTCATCCTGTCAGGCTGTAGGACTACAGGGATCGGCCACTTGAGGGCCTGCCTCGAGAAAGGCTTTGAGCCGCCCTGCAGGAACGGAGCACACAGCAAGCTCTTTGAGGCCTTGTTGGCTGTAGTGCTTTATTTTATCGGTGCTGCCCTTTTCAGGACTCCTAGACGCTTCGGGTGTGCACCCTTTTCCCTGCGAAAACCCCCGGCCCCTGGGGGCAGGCTGTGCCACACCCAGGCCCCTAGGCCCTTGAGAGAGGGGCCTGCTGTGTATGCCGAGGGAGGGACTACAGCCAGCGCTTTGAAAGGGGCCGGCTACGATTCCTCGGCACTCCAAGAGCATCGGGCGCGCCTTTCTCGCCGGTCCACCGTGCCCTGGAAGTTTTCGACATTGACCTCCTCTCAGCTGCACCGAGGAAATAGTCTGCTTAGAACGCCTTGTGGCAGCCCGGTGGGAAAGTCACTCTACTCACGGAGGAAGTCAGCGTGCACTGCAGCGGCAACTAAAGCAGAGTTCTTCAGGCAGCACAACACTTGGGTGTTTTGGAAGAGGCAGACGCTTAGAGGCCTAACGAGAGCCTGCCTTGTTTGAGTTCGTTCGCTCCAGGCAGAACACCCTGCGTCGTAAACAAGTTGATTCAGGGAAGGGCCCATTGTGTACCTTGTGTGGTTTGTGGCTTGTTGAATCCCCAGGTTGCGTTTACTGCCTGTCTGGCTTGCAGTGCGGGCCTGAAGGCACAGGCCGTCTCTCCCAGTTTGAAAGTTCCCTTGGTCGGGCCTTGAACGACACGGAGAGACACCCTTTGTGACGGGCCTCTCGTCACGGTAGGCCTGGTTCTGGGAAGAAAATGAGCTCTCGCCCGTGAAACAGGGTGCGTCCAGGGCCTAGCTTGGGGGCTCATGCTGCTATGCTCCATACCTACCTGGAGACCGAACGTCATGTCAGCCCTTTGCCTCGAGGAAAGTCGCTTTAGTGCCCTGCTGAAGCGGAGGCAGGCAGCACTTTCCAAGGGGCCTTCGTGGCACTTCTGCTTTCTTTTCTTGGTTAGTGCGCCACTGAGGACACCCAGGACCCTCGCGTCCGCACCCCAGTCCCCGCAAGACCACTGAATACCGGCGGGCTCCCCTGGCCTGCTCAGCGGCATCCAGGCCCGGAAGCCCTTCCCAGTCACCCTGTGTATGCCGAGTGTAGGGCAACGCACTGCCCACCTCCTGGGGAGTGCTAGATTTCCTCAGCACTGCCACAGCTACAGGGAAACTCTTCTCTCACGTCCTACCTGTCAAGGAACTCCGCCTCATTGCCCTTGTGTGAGCGGCACTTAGGAAAACAATCTGCTTCGCGGGCCTTCTAGGAACCCTTAGCCGAGGGCACCGCTCTTATGTCAGAAAGTCAGCTTGCGTTCCTGCTGCCACTAAAGCACAGTGCCTCCCCTTACACTGCAGGCCTTTAGTAGAGGCTAAGGCCCGATAGAGCCTGCCTAGAGGTTTCCTTTTGGATGAGCGAGGAGTTGGCTCCAGGCAGAACAGCCTGTGAAGAAAAGTGGATTCAGGGAAGGAGCGAGTGTGTAGCTAGTGTCCCTGTGCACCTGCTAGAAATCACAAGGCGGTGAGCTACGTGGTGACTGGAAGCGGGGCTCTGAGGGCAGAAGAAGCCTTGTAGTCCCATTTTGAGAGCTCCATTCCTGCTGCCTTGAAGCTACCCGATTAACACCGTTTCTGACGGGCCTCTAGGCACTGGAGGCAGGGCTCGGGAACGAGAAGGAGTTTCCTCTAAATAATCAGGGTGCTTCCGTGTTGGGAGCTCATCCTGTCAGGCTGTAGGACTACAGGGATCGGCCACTTGAGGGCCTGCCTCGAGAAAGGCTTTGAGCCGCCCTGCAGGAACGGAGCACACAGCAAGCTCTTTGAGGCCTTGTTGGCTGTAGTGCTTTATTTTATCGGTGCTGCCCTTTTCAGGACTCCTAGACGCTTCGGGTGTGCACCCTTTTCCCTGCGAAAACCCCCGGCCCCTGGGGGCAGGCTGTGCCACACCCAGGCCCCTAGGCCCTTGAGAGAGGGGCCTGCTGTGTATGCCGAGGGAGGGACTACAGCCAGCGCTTTGAAAGGGGACGGCTACGATTCCCGGGCACTCCAAGAGCATCGGGCGCGCCTTTCTCGCCGGTCCACCGTGCCCTGGAAGTTTTCGACATTGACCTCCTCTCAGCTGCACCGAGGAAATAGTCTGCTTAGAACGCCTTGTGGCAGCCCGGTGGGAAAGTCACTCTACTCACGGAGGAAGTCAGCGTGCACTGCAGCGGCAACTAAAGCAGAGTTCTTCAGGCAGCACAACACTTGGGTGTTTTGGAAGAGGCAGACGCTTAGAGGCCTAACGAGAGCCTGCCTTGTTTGAGTTCGTTCGCTCCAGGCAGAACACCCTGCGTCGTAAACAAGTTGATTCAGGGAAGGGCCCATTGTGTACCTTGTGTGGTTTGTGGCTTGTTGAATCCCCAGGTTGCGTTTACTGCCTGTCTGGCTTGCAGTGCGGGCCTGAAGGCACAGGCCGTCTCTCCCAGTTTGAAAGTTCCCTTGGTCGGGCCTTGAACGACACGGAGAGACACCCTTTGTGACGGGCCTCTCGTCACGGTAGGCCTGGTTCTGGGAAGAAAATGAGCTCTCGCCCGTGAAACAGGGTGCGTCCAGGGCCTAGCTTGGGGGCTCATGCTGCTATGCTCCATACCTACCTGGAGACCGAACGTCATGTCAGCCCTTTGCCTCGAGGAAAGTCGCTTTAGTGCCCTGCTGAAGCGGAGGCAGGCAGCACTTTCCAAGGGGCCTTCGTCGCACTTCTGCTTTCTTTTCTTGGTTAGTGCGCCACTGAGGACACCCAGGACCCTCGCGTCCGCACCCCAGTCCCCGCAAGACCACTGAATACCGGCGGGCTCCCCTGGCCTGCTCAGCGGCATCCAGGCCCGGAAGCCCTTCCCAGTCACCCTGTGTATGCCGAGTGTAGGGCAACGCACTGCCCACCTCCTGGGGAGTGCTAGATTTCCTCAGCACTGCCACAGCTACAGGGAAACTCTTCTCTCACGTCCTACCTGTCAAGGAACTCCGCCTCATTGCCCTTGTGTGAGCGGCACTTAGGAAAACAATCTGCTTCGCGGGCCTTCTAGGAACCCTTAGCCGAGGGCACCGCTCTTATGTCAGAAAGTCAGCTTGCGTTCCTGCTGCCACTAAAGCACAGTGCCTCCCCTTACACTGCAGGCCTTTAGTAGAGGCTAAGGCCCGATAGAGCCTGCCTAGAGGTTTCCTTTTGGATGAGCGAGGAGTTGGCTCCAGGCAGAACAGCCTGTGAAGAAAAGTGGATTCAGGGAAGGAGCGAGTGTGTAGCTAGTGTCCCTGTGCACCTGCTAGAAATCACAAGGCGGTGAGCTACGTGGTGACTGGAAGCGGGGCTCTGAGGGCAGAAGAAGCCTTGTAGTCCCATTTTGAGAGCTCCATTCCTGCTGCCTTGAAGCTACCCGATTAACACCGTTTCTGACGGGCCTCTAGGCACTGGAGGCAGGGCTCGGGAACGAGAAGGAGTTTCCTCTAAATAATCAGGGTGCTTCCGTGTTGGGAGCTCATCCTGTCAGGCTGTAGGACTACAGGGATCGGCCACTTGAGGGCCTGCCTCGAGAAAGGCTTTGAGCCGCCCTGCAGGAACGGAGCACACAGCAAGCTCTTTGAGGCCTTGTTGGCTGTAGTGCTTTATTTTATCGGTGCTGCCCTTTTCAGGACTCCTAGACGCTTCGGGTGTGCACCCTTTTCCCTGCGAAAACCCCCGGCCCCTGGGGGCAGGCTGTGCCACACCCAGGCCCCTAGGCCCTTGAGAGAGGGGCCTGCTGTGTATGCCGAGGGAGGGACTACAGCCAGCGCTTTGAAAGGGGACGGCTACGATTCCCCGGCACTCCAAGAGCATCGGGCGCGCCTTTCTCGCCGGTCCACCGTGCCCTGGAAGTTTTCGACATTGACCTCCTCTCAGCTGCACCGAGGAAATAGTCTGCTTAGAACGCCTTGTGGCAGCCCGGTGGGAAAGTCACTCTACTCACGGAGGAAGTCAGCGTGCACTGCAGCGGCAACTAAAGCAGAGTTCTTCAGGCAGCACAACACTTGGGTGTTTTGGAAGAGGCAGACGCTTAGAGGCCTAACGAGAGCCTGCCTTGTTTGAGTTCGTTCGCTCCAGGCAGAACACCCTGCGTCGTAAACAAGTTGATTCAGGGAAGGGCCCATTGTGTACCTTGTGTGGTTTGTGGCTTGTTGAATCCCCAGGTTGCGTTTACTGCCTGTCTGGCTTGCAGTGCGGGCCTGAAGGCACAGGCCGTCTCTCCCAGTTTGAAAGTTCCCTTGGTCGGGCCTTGAACGACACGGAGAGACACCCTTTGTGACGGGCCTCTCGTCACGGTAGGCCTGGTTCTGGGAAGAAAATGAGCTCTCGCCCGTGAAACAGGGTGCGTCCAGGGCCTAGCTTGGGGGCTCATGCTGCTATGCTCCATACCTACCTGGAGACCGAACGTCATGTCAGCCCTTTGCCTCGAGGAAAGTCGCTTTAGTGCCCTGCTGAAGCGGAGGCAGGCAGCACTTTCCAAGGGGCCTTCGTGGCACTTCTGCTTTCTTTTCTTGGTTAGTGCGCCACTGAGGACACCCAGGACCCTCGCGTCCGCACCCCAGTCCCCGCAAGACCACTGAATACCGGCGGGCTCCCCTGGCCTGCTCAGCGGCATCCAGGCCCGGAAGCCCTTCCCAGTCACCCTGTGTATGCCGAGTGTAGGGCAACGCACTGCCCACCTCCTGGGGAGTGCTAGATTTCCTCAGCACTGCCACAGCTACAGGGAAACTCTTCTCTCACGTCCTACCTGTCAAGGAACTCCGCCTCATTGCCCTTGTGTGAGCGGCACTTAGGAAAACAATCTGCTTCGCGGGCCTTCTAGGAACCCTTAGCCGAGGGCACCGCTCTTATGTCAGAAAGTCAGCTTGCGTTCCTGCTGCCACTAAAGCACAGTGCCTCCCCTTACACTGCAGGCCTTTAGTAGAGGCTAAGGCCCGATAGAGCCTGCCTAGAGGTTTCCTTTTGGATGAGCGAGGAGTTGGCTCCAGGCAGAACAGCCTGTGAAGAAAAGTGGATTCAGGGAAGGAGCGAGTGTGTAGCTAGTGTCCCTGTGCACCTGCTAGAAATCACAAGGCGGTGAGCTACGTGGTGACTGGAAGCGGGGCTCTGAGGGCAGAAGAAGCCTTGTAGTCCCATTTTGAGAGCTCCATTCCTGCTGCCTTGAAGCTACCCGATTAACACCGTTTCTGACGGGCCTCTAGGCACTGGAGGCAGGGCTCGGGAACGAGAAGGAGTTTCCTCTAAATAATCAGGGTGCTTCCGTGTTGGGAGCTCATCCTGTCAGGCTGTAGGACTACAGGGATCGGCCACTTGAGGGCCTGCCTCGAGAAAGGCTTTGAGCCGCCCTGCAGGAACGGAGCACACAGCAAGCTCTTTGAGGCCTTGTTGGCTGTAGTGCTTTATTTTATCGGTGCTGCCCTTTTCAGGACTCCTAGACGCTTCGGGTGTGCACCCTTTTCCCTGCGAAAACCCCCGGCCCCTGGGGGCAGGCTGTGCCACACCCAGGCCCCTAGGCCCTTGAGAGAGGGGCCTGCTGTGTATGCCGAGGGAGGGACTACAGCCAGCGCTTTGAAAGGGGACGGCTACGATTCCTCGGCACTCCAAGAGCATCGGGCGCGCCTTTCTCGCCGGTCCACCGTGCCCTGGAAGTTTTCGACATTGACCTCCTCTCAGCTGCACCGAGGAAATAGTCTGCTTAGAACGCCTTGTGGCAGCCCGGTGGGAAAGTCACTCTACTCACGGAGGAAGTCAGCGTGCACTGCAGCGGCAACTAAAGCAGAGTTCTTCAGGCAGCACAACACTTGGGTGTTTTGGAAGAGGCAGACGCTTAGAGGCCTAACGAGAGCCTGCCTTGTTTGAGTTCGTTCGCTCCAGGCAGAACACCCTGCGTCGTAAACAAGTTGATTCAGGGAAGGGCCCATTGTGTACCTTGTGTGGTTTGTGGCTTGTTGAATCCCCAGGTTGCGTTTACTGCCTGTCTGGCTTGCAGTGCGGGCCTGAAGGCACAGGCCGTCTCTCCCAGTTTGAAAGTTCCCTTGGTCGGGCCTTGAACGACACGGAGAGACACCCTTTGTGACGGGCCTCTCGTCACGGTAGGCCTGGTTCTGGGAAGAAAATGAGCTCTCGCCCGTGAAACAGGGTGCGTCCAGGGCCTAGCTTGGGGGCTCATGCTGCTATGCTCCATACCTACCTGGAGACCGAACGTCATGTCAGCCCTTTGCCTCGAGGAAAGTCGCTTTAGTGCCCTGCTGAAGCGGAGGCAGGCAGCACTTTCCAAGGGGCCTTCGTCGCACTTCTGCTTTCTTTTCTTGGTTAGTGCGCCACTGAGGACACCCAGGACCCTCGCGTCCGCACCCCAGTCCCCGCAAGACCACTGAATACCGGCGGGCTCCCCTGGCCTGCTCAGCGGCATCCAGGCCCGGAAGCCCTTCCCAGTCACCCTGTGTATGCCGAGTGTAGGGCAACGCACTGCCCACCTCCTGGGGAGTGCTAGATTTCCTCAGCACTGCCACAGCTACAGGGAAACTCTTCTCTCACGTCCTACCTGTCAAGGAACTCCGCCTCATTGCCCTTGTGTGAGCGGCACTTAGGAAAACAATCTGCTTCGCGGGCCTTCTAGGAACCCTTAGCCGAGGGCACCGCTCTTATGTCAGAAAGTCAGCTTGCGTTCCTGCTGCCACTAAAGCACAGTGCCTCCCCTTACACTGCAGGCCTTTAGTAGAGGCTAAGGCCCGATAGAGCCTGCCTAGAGGTTTCCTTTTGGATGAGCGAGGAGTTGGCTCCAGGCAGAACAGCCTGTGAAGAAAAGTGGATTCAGGGAAGGAGCGAGTGTGTAGCTAGTGTCCCTGTGCACCTGCTAGAAATCACAAGGCGGTGAGCTACGTGGTGACTGGAAGCGGGGCTCTGAGGGCAGAAGAAGCCTTGTAGTCCCATTTTGAGAGCTCCATTCCTGCTGCCTTGAAGCTACCCGATTAACACCGTTTCTGACGGGCCTCTAGGCACTGGAGGCAGGGCTCGGGAACGAGAAGGAGTTTCCTCTAAATAATCAGGGTGCTTCCGTGTTGGGAGCTCATCCTGTCAGGCTGTAGGACTACAGGGATCGGCCACTTGAGGGCCTGCCTCGAGAAAGGCTTTGAGCCGCCCTGCAGGAACGGAGCACACAGCAAGCTCTTTGAGGCCTTGTTGGCTGTAGTGCTTTATTTTATCGGTGCTGCCCTTTTCAGGACTCCTAGACGCTTCGGGTGTGCACCCTTTTCCCTGCGAAAACCCCCGGCCCCTGGGGGCAGGCTGTGCCACACCCAGGCCCCTAGGCCCTTGAGAGAGGGGCCTGCTGTGTATGCCGAGGGAGGGACTACAGCCAGCGCTTTGAAAGGGGACGGCTACGATTCCTCGGCACTCCAAGAGCATCGGGCGCGCCTTTCTCGCCGGTCCACCGTGCCCTGGAAGTTTTCGACATTGACCTCCTCTCAGCTGCACCGAGGAAATAGTCTGCTTAGAACGCCTTGTGGCAGCCCGGTGGGAAAGTCACTCTACTCACGGAGGAAGTCAGCGTGCACTGCAGCGGCAACTAAAGCAGAGTTCTTCAGGCAGCACAACACTTGGGTGTTTTGGAAGAGGCAGACGCTTAGAGGCCTAACGAGAGCCTGCCTTGTTTGAGTTCGTTCGCTCCAGGCAGAACACCCTGCGTCGTAAACAAGTTGATTCAGGGAAGGGCCCATTGTGTACCTTGTGTGGTTTGTGGCTTGTTGAATCCCCAGGTTGCGTTTACTGCCTGTCTGGCTTGCAGTGCGGGCCTGAAGGCACAGGCCGTCTCTCCCAGTTTGAAAGTTCCCTTGGTCGGGCCTTGAACGACACGGAGAGACACCCTTTGTGACGGGCCTCTCGTCACGGTAGGCCTGGTTCTGGGAAGAAAATGAGCTCTCGCCCGTGAAACAGGGTGCGTCCAGGGCCTAGCTTGGGGGCTCATGCTGCTATGCTCCATACCTACCTGGAGACCGAACGTCATGTCAGCCCTTTGCCTCGAGGAAAGTCGCTTTAGTGCCCTGCTGAAGCGGAGGCAGGCAGCACTTTCCAAGGGGCCTTCGTCGCACTTCTGCTTTCTTTTCTTGGTTAGTGCGCCACTGAGGACACCCAGGACCCTCGCGTCCGCACCCCAGTCCCCGCAAGACCACTGAATACCGGCGGGCTCCCCTGGCCTGCTCAGCGGCATCCAGGCCCGGAAGCCCTTCCCAGTCACCCTGTGTATGCCGAGTGTAGGGCAACGCACTGCCCACCTCCTGGGGAGTGCTAGATTTCCTCAGCACTGCCACAGCTACAGGGAAACTCTTCTCTCACGTCCTACCTGTCAAGGAACTCCGCCTCATTGCCCTTGTGTGAGCGGCACTTAGGAAAACAATCTGCTTCGCGGGCCTTCTAGGAACCCTTAGCCGAGGGCACCGCTCTTATGTCAGAAAGTCAGCTTGCGTTCCTGCTGCCACTAAAGCACAGTGCCTCCCCTTACACTGCAGGCCTTTAGTAGAGGCTAAGGCCCGATAGAGCCTGCCTAGAGGTTTCCTTTTGGATGAGCGAGGAGTTGGCTCCAGGCAGAACAGCCTGTGAAGAAAAGTGGATTCAGGGAAGGAGCGAGTGTGTAGCTAGTGTCCCTGTGCACCTGCTAGAAATCACAAGGCGGTGAGCTACGTGGTGACTGGAAGCGGGGCTCTGAGGGCAGAAGAAGCCTTGTAGTCCCATTTTGAGAGCTCCATTCCTGCTGCCTTGAAGCTACCCGATTAACACCGTTTCTGACGGGCCTCTAGGCACTGGAGGCAGGGCTCGGGAACGAGAAGGAGTTTCCTCTAAATAATCAGGGTGCTTCCGTGTTGGGAGCTCATCCTGTCAGGCTGTAGGACTACAGGGATCGGCCACTTGAGGGCCTGCCTCGAGAAAGGCTTTGAGCCGCCCTGCAGGAACGGAGCACACAGCAAGCTCTTTGAGGCCTTGTTGGCTGTAGTGCTTTATTTTATCGGTGCTGCCCTTTTCAGGACTCCTAGACGCTTCGGGTGTGCACCCTTTTCCCTGCGAAAACCCCCGGCCCCTGGGGGCAGGCTGTGCCACACCCAGGCCCCTAGGCCCTTGAGAGAGGGGCCTGCTGTGTATGCCGAGGGAGGGACTACAGCCAGCGCTTTGAAAGGGGACGGCTACGATTCCTCGGCACTCCAAGAGCATCGGGCGCGCCTTTCTCGCCGGTCCACCGTGCCCTGGAAGTTTTCGACATTGACCTCCTCTCAGCTGCACCGAGGAAATAGTCTGCTTAGAACGCCTTGTGGCAGCCCGGTGGGAAAGTCACTCTACTCACGGAGGAAGTCAGCGTGCACTGCAGCGGCAACTAAAGCAGAGTTCTTCAGGCAGCACAACACTTGGGTGTTTTGGAAGAGGCAGACGCTTAGAGGCCTAACGAGAGCCTGCCTTGTTTGAGTTCGTTCGCTCCAGGCAGAACACCCTGCGTCGTAAACAAGTTGATTCAGGGAAGGGCCCATTGTGTACCTTGTGTGGTTTGTGGCTTGTTGAATCCCCAGGTTGCGTTTACTGCCTGTCTGGCTTGCAGTGCGGGCCTGAAGGCACAGGCCGTCTCTCCCAGTTTGAAAGTTCCCTTGGTCGGGCCTTGAACGACACGGAGAGACACCCTTTGTGACGGGCCTCTCGTCACGGTAGGCCTGGTTCTGGGAAGAAAATGAGCTCTCGCCCGTGAAACAGGGTGCGTCCAGGGCCTAGCTTGGGGGCTCATGCTGCTATGCTCCATACCTACCTGGAGACCGAACGTCATGTCAGCCCTTTGCCTCGAGGAAAGTCGCTTTAGTGCCCTGCTGAAGCGGAGGCAGGCAGCACTTTCCAAGGGGCCTTCGTCGCACTTCTGCTTTCTTTTCTTGGTTAGTGCGCCACTGAGGACACCCAGGACCCTCGCGTCCGCACCCCAGTCCCCGCAAGACCACTGAATACCGGCGGGCTCCCCTGGCCTGCTCAGCGGCATCCAGGCCCGGAAGCCCTTCCCAGTCACCCTGTGTATGCCGAGTGTAGGGCAACGCACTGCCCACCTCCTGGGGAGTGCTAGATTTCCTCAGCACTGCCACAGCTACAGGGAAACTCTTCTCTCACGTCCTACCTGTCAAGGAACTCCGCCTCATTGCCCTTGTGTGAGCGGCACTTAGGAAAACAATCTGCTTCGCGGGCCTTCTAGGAACCCTTAGCCGAGGGCACCGCTCTTATGTCAGAAAGTCAGCTTGCGTTCCTGCTGCCACTAAAGCACAGTGCCTCCCCTTACACTGCAGGCCTTTAGTAGAGGCTAAGGCCCGATAGAGCCTGCCTAGAGGTTTCCTTTTGGATGAGCGAGGAGTTGGCTCCAGGCAGAACAGCCTGTGAAGAAAAGTGGATTCAGGGAAGGAGCGAGTGTGTAGCTAGTGTCCCTGTGCACCTGCTAGAAATCACAAGGCGGTGAGCTACGTGGTGACTGGAAGCGGGGCTCTGAGGGCAGAAGAAGCCTTGTAGTCCCATTTTGAGAGCTCCATTCCTGCTGCCTTGAAGCTACCCGATTAACACCGTTTCTGACGGGCCTCTAGGCACTGGAGGCAGGGCTCGGGAACGAGAAGGAGTTTCCTCTAAATAATCAGGGTGCTTCCGTGTTGGGAGCTCATCCTGTCAGGCTGTAGGACTACAGGGATCGGCCACTTGAGGGCCTGCCTCGAGAAAGGCTTTGAGCCGCCCTGCAGGAACGGAGCACACAGCAAGCTCTTTGAGGCCTTGTTGGCTGTAGTGCTTTATTTTATCGGTGCTGCCCTTTTCAGGACTCCTAGACGCTTCGGGTGTGCACCCTTTTCCCTGCGAAAACCCCCGGCCCCTGGGGGCAGGCTGTGCCACACCCAGGCCCCTAGGCCCTTGAGAGAGGGGCCTGCTGTGTATGCCGAGGGAGGGACTACAGCCAGCGCTTTGAAAGGGGACGGCTACGATTCCTCGGCACTCCAAGAGCATCGGGCGCGCCTTTCTCGCCGGTCCACCGTGCCCTGGAAGTTTTCGACATTGACCTCCTCTCAGCTGCACCGAGGAAATAGTCTGCTTAGAACGCCTTGTGGCAGCCCGGTGGGAAAGTCACTCTACTCACGGAGGAAGTCAGCGTGCACTGCAGCGGCAACTAAAGCAGAGTTCTTCAGGCAGCACAACACTTGGGTGTTTTGGAAGAGGCAGACGCTTAGAGGCCTAACGAGAGCCTGCCTTGTTTGAGTTCGTTCGCTCCAGGCAGAACACCCTGCGTCGTAAACAAGTTGATTCAGGGAAGGGCCCATTGTGTACCTTGTGTGGTTTGTGGCTTGTTGAATCCCCAGGTTGCGTTTACTGCCTGTCTGGCTTGCAGTGCGGGCCTGAAGGCACAGGCCGTCTCTCCCAGTTTGAAAGTTCCCTTGGTCGGAGCCTTGAACGACACGGAGAGACACCCTTTGTGACGGGCCTCTCGTCACGGTAGGCCTGGTTCTGGGAAGAAAATGAGCTCTCGCCCGTGAAACAGGGTGCGTCCAGGGCCTAGCTTGGGGGCTCATGCTGCTATGCTCCATACCTACCTGGAGACCGAACGTCATGTCAGCCCTTTGCCTCGAGGAAAGTCGCTTTAGTGCCCTGCTGAAGCGGAGGCAGGCAGCACTTTCCAAGGGGCCTTCGTCGCACTTCTGCTTTCTTTTCTTGGTTAGTGCGCCACTGAGGACACCCAGGACCCTCGCGTCCGCACCCCAGTCCCCGCAAGACCACTGAATACCGGCGGGCTCCCCTGGCCTGCTCAGCGGCATCCAGGCCCGGAAGCCCTTCCCAGTCACCCTGTGTATGCCGAGTGTAGGGCAACGCACTGCCCACCTCCTGGGGAGTGCTAGATTTCCTCAGCACTGCCACAGCTACAGGGAAACTCTTCTCTCACGTCCTACCTGTCAAGGAACTCCGCCTCATTGCCCTTGTGTGAGCGGCACTTAGGAAAACAATCTGCTTCGCGGGCCTTCTAGGAACCCTTAGCCGAGGGCACCGCTCTTATGTCAGAAAGTCAGCTTGCGTTCCTGCTGCCACTAAAGCACAGTGCCTCCCCTTACACTGCAGGCCTTTAGTAGAGGCTAAGGCCCGATAGAGCCTGCCTAGAGGTTTCCTTTTGGATGAGCGAGGAGTTGGCTCCAGGCAGAACAGCCTGTGAAGAAAAGTGGATTCAGGGAAGGAGCGAGTGTGTAGCTAGTGTCCCTGTGCACCTGCTAGAAATCACAAGGCGGTGAGCTACGTGGTGACTGGAAGCGGGGCTCTGAGGGCAGAAGAAGCCTTGTAGTCCCATTTTGAGAGCTCCATTCCTGCTGCCTTGAAGCTACCCGATTAACACCGTTTCTGACGGGCCTCTAGGCACTGGAGGCAGGGCTCGGGAACGAGAAGGAGTTTCCTCTAAATAATCAGGGTGCTTCCGTGTTGGGAGCTCATCCTGTCAGGCTGTAGGACTACAGGGATCGGCCACTTGAGGGCCTGCCTCGAGAAAGGCTTTGAGCCGCCCTGCAGGAACGGAGCACACAGCAAGCTCTTTGAGGCCTTGTTGGCTGTAGTGCTTTATTTTATCGGTGCTGCCCTTTTCAGGACTCCTAGACGCTTCGGGTGTGCACCCTTTTCCCTGCGAAAACCCCCGGCCCCTGGGGGCAGGCTGTGCCACACCCAGGCCCCTAGGCCCTTGAGAGAGGGGCCTGCTGTGTATGCCGAGGGAGGGACTACAGCCAGCGCTTTGAAAGGGGACGGCTACGATTCCTCGGCACTCCAAGAGCATCGGGCGCGCCTTTCTCGCCGGTCCACCGTGCCCTGGAAGTTTTCGACATTGACCTCCTCTCAGCTGCACCGAGGAAATAGTCTGCTTAGAACGCCTTGTGGCAGCCCGGTGGGAAAGTCACTCTACTCACGGAGGAAGTCAGCGTGCACTGCAGCGGCAACTAAAGCAGAGTTCTTCAGGCAGCACAACACTTGGGTGTTTTGGAAGAGGCAGACGCTTAGAGGCCTAACGAGAGCCTGCCTTGTTTGAGTTCGTTCGCTCCAGGCAGAACACCCTGCGTCGTAAACAAGTTGATTCAGGGAAGGGCCCATTGTGTACCTTGTGTGGTTTGTGGCTTGTTGAATCCCCAGGTTGCGTTTACTGCCTGTCTGGCTTGCAGTGCGGGCCTGAAGGCACAGGCCGTCTCTCCCAGTTTGAAAGTTCCCTTGGTCGGGCCTTGAACGACACGGAGAGACACCCTTTGTGACGGGCCTCTCGTCACGGTAGGCCTGGTTCTGGGAAGAAAATGAGCTCTCGCCCGTGAAACAGGGTGCGTCCAGGGCCTAGCTTGGGGGCTCATGCTGCTATGCTCCATACCTACCTGGAGACCGAACGTCATGTCAGCCCTTTGCCTCGAGGAAAGTCGCTTTAGTGCCCTGCTGAAGCGGAGGCAGGCAGCACTTTCCAAGGGGCCTTCGTCGCACTTCTGCTTTCTTTTCTTGGTTAGTGCGCCACTGAGGACACCCAGGACCCTCGCGTCCGCACCCCAGTCCCCGCAAGACCACTGAATACCGGCGGGCTCCCCTGGCCTGCTCAGCGGCATCCAGGCCCGGAAGCCCTTCCCAGTCACCCTGTGTATGCCGAGTGTAGGGCAACGCACTGCCCACCTCCTGGGGAGTGCTAGATTTCCTCAGCACTGCCACAGCTACAGGGAAACTCTTCTCTCACGTCCTACCTGTCAAGGAACTCCGCCTCATTGCCCTTGTGTGAGCGGCACTTAGGAAAACAATCTGCTTCGCGGGCCTTCTAGGAACCCTTAGCCGAGGGCACCGCTCTTATGTCAGAAAGTCAGCTTGCGTTCCTGCTGCCACTAAAGCACAGTGCCTCCCCTTACACTGCAGGCCTTTAGTAGAGGCTAAGGCCCGATAGAGCCTGCCTAGAGGTTTCCTTTTGGATGAGCGAGGAGTTGGCTCCAGGCAGAACAGCCTGTGAAGAAAAGTGGATTCAGGGAAGGAGCGAGTGTGTAGCTAGTGTCCCTGTGCACCTGCTAGAAATCACAAGGCGGTGAGCTACGTGGTGACTGGAAGCGGGGCTCTGAGGGCAGAAGAAGCCTTGTAGTCCCATTTTGAGAGCTCCATTCCTGCTGCCTTGAAGCTACCCGATTAACACCGTTTCTGACGGGCCTCTAGGCACTGGAGGCAGGGCTCGGGAACGAGAAGGAGTTTCCTCTAAATAATCAGGGTGCTTCCGTGTTGGGAGCTCATCCTGTCAGGCTGTAGGACTACAGGGATCGGCCACTTGAGGGCCTGCCTCGAGAAAGGCTTTGAGCCGCCCTGCAGGAACGGAGCACACAGCAAGCTCTTTGAGGCCTTGTTGGCTGTAGTGCTTTATTTTATCGGTGCTGCCCTTTTCAGGACTCCTAGACGCTTCGGGTGTGCACCCTTTTCCCTGCGAAAACCCCCGGCCCCTGGGGGCAGGCTGTGCCACACCCAGGCCCCTAGGCCCTTGAGAGAGGGGCCTGCTGTGTATGCCGAGGGAGGGACTACAGCCAGCGCTTTGAAAGGGGACGGCTACGATTCCTCGGCACTCCAAGAGCATCGGGCGCGCCTTTCTCGCCGGTCCACCGTGCCCTGGAAGTTTTCGACATTGACCTCCTCTCAGCTGCACCGAGGAAATAGTCTGCTTAGAACGCCTTGTGGCAGCCCGGTGGGAAAGTCACTCTACTCACGGAGGAAGTCAGCGTGCACTGCAGCGGCAACTAAAGCAGAGTTCTTCAGGCAGCACAACACTTGGGTGTTTTGGAAGAGGCAGACGCTTAGAGGCCTAACGAGAGCCTGCCTTGTTTGAGTTCGTTCGCTCCAGGCAGAACACCCTGCGTCGTAAACAAGTTGATTCAGGGAAGGGCCCATTGTGTACCTTGTGTGGTTTGTGGCTTGTTGAATCCCCAGGTTGCGTTTACTGCCTGTCTGGCTTGCAGTGCGGGCCTGAAGGCACAGGCCGTCTCTCCCAGTTTGAAAGTTCCCTTGGTCGGGCCTTGAACGACACGGAGAGACACCCTTTGTGACGGGCCTCTCGTCACGGTAGGCCTGGTTCTGGGAAGAAAATGAGCTCTCGCCCGTGAAACAAGGTGCGTCCAGGGCCTAGCTTGGGGGCTCATGCTGCTATGCTCCATACCTACCTGGAGACCGAACGTCATGTCAGCCCTTTGCCTCGAGGAAAGTCGCTTTAGTGCCCTGCTGAAGCGGAGGCAGGCAGCACTTTCCAAGGGGCCTTCGTCGCACTTCTGCTTTCTTTTCTTGGTTAGTGCGCCACTGAGGACACCCAGGACCCTCGCGTCCGCACCCCAGTCCCCGCAAGACCACTGAATACCGGCGGGCTCCCCTGGCCTGCTCAGCGGCATCCAGGCCCGGAAGCCCTTCCCAGTCACCCTGTGTATGCCGAGTGTAGGGCAACGCACTGCCCACCTCCTGGGGAGTGCTAGATTTCCTCAGCACTGCCACAGCTACAGGGAAACTCTTCTCTCACGTCCTACCTGTCAAGGAACTCCGCCTCATTGCCCTTGTGTGAGCGGCACTTAGGAAAACAATCTGCTTCGCGGGCCTTCTAGGAACCCTTAGCCGAGGGCACCGCTCTTATGTCAGAAAGTCAGCTTGCGTTCCTGCTGCCACTAAAGCACAGTGCCTCCCCTTACACTGCAGGCCTTTAGTAGAGGCTAAGGCCCGATAGAGCCTGCCTAGAGGTTTCCTTTTGGATGAGCGAGGAGTTGGCTCCAGGCAGAACAGCCTGTGAAGAAAAGTGGATTCAGGGAAGGAGCGAGTGTGTAGCTAGTGTCCCTGTGCACCTGCTAGAAATCACAAGGCGGTGAGCTACGTGGTGACTGGAAGCGGGGCTCTGAGGGCAGAAGAAGCCTTGTAGTCCCATTTTGAGAGCTCCATTCCTGCTGCCTTGAAGCTACCCGATTAACACCGTTTCTGACGGGCCTCTAGGCACTGGAGGCAGGGCTCGGGAACGAGAAGGAGTTTCCTCTAAATAATCAGGGTGCTTCCGTGTTGGGAGCTCATCCTGTCAGGCTGTAGGACTACAGGGATCGGCCACTTGAGGGCCTGCCTCGAGAAAGGCTTTGAGCCGCCCTGCAGGAACGGAGCACACAGCAAGCTCTTTGAGGCCTTGTTGGCTGTAGTGCTTTATTTTATCGGTGCTGCCCTTTTCAGGACTCCTAGACGCTTCGGGTGTGCACCCTTTTCCCTGCGAAAACCCCCGGCCCCTGGGGGCAGGCTGTGCCACACCCAGGCCCCTAGGCCCTTGAGAGAGGGGCCTGCTGTGTATGCCGAGGGAGGGACTACAGCCAGCGCTTTGAAAGGGGACGGCTACGATTCCTCGGCACTCCAAGAGCATCGGGCGCGCCTTTCTCGCCGGTCCACCGTGCCCTGGAAGTTTTCGACATTGACCTCCTCTCAGCTGCACCGAGGAAATAGTCTGCTTAGAACGCCTTGTGGCAGCCCGGTGGGAAAGTCACTCTACTCACGGAGGAAGTCAGCGTGCACTGCAGCGGCAACTAAAGCAGAGTTCTTCAGGCAGCACAACACTTGGGTGTTTTGGAAGAGGCAGACGCTTAGAGGCCTAACGAGAGCCTGCCTTGTTTGAGTTCGTTCGCTCCAGGCAGAACACCCTGCGTCGTAAACAAGTTGATTCAGGGAAGGGCCCATTGTGTACCTTGTGTGGTTTGTGGCTTGTTGAATCCCCAGGTTGCGTTTACTGCCTGTCTGGCTTGCAGTGCGGGCCTGAAGGCACAGGCCGTCTCTCCCAGTTTGAAAGTTCCCTTGGTCGGGCCTTGAACGACACGGAGAGACACCCTTTGTGACGGGCCTCTCGTCACGGTAGGCCTGGTTCTGGGAAGAAAATGAGCTCTCGCCCGTGAAACAGGGTGCGTCCAGGGCCTAGCTTGGGGGCTCATGCTGCTATGCTCCATACCTACCTGGAGACCGAACGTCATGTCAGCCCTTTGCCTCGAGGAAAGTCGCTTTAGTGCCCTGCTGAAGCGGAGGCAGGCAGCACTTTCCAAGGGGCCTTCGTCGCACTTCTGCTTTCTTTTCTTGGTTAGTGCGCCACTGAGGACACCCAGGACCCTCGCGTCCGCACCCCAGTCCCCGCAAGACCACTGAATACCGGCGGGCTCCCCTGGCCTGCTCAGCGGCATCCAGGCCCGGAAGCCCTTCCCAGTCACCCTGTGTATGCCGAGTGTAGGGCAACGCACTGCCCACCTCCTGGGGAGTGCTAGATTTCCTCAGCACTGCCACAGCTACAGGGAAACTCTTCTCTCACGTCCTACCTGTCAAGGAACTCCGCCTCATTGCCCTTGTGTGAGCGGCACTTAGGAAAACAATCTGCTTCGCGGGCCTTCTAGGAACCCTTAGCCGAGGGCACCGCTCTTATGTCAGAAAGTCAGCTTGCGTTCCTGCTGCCACTAAAGCACAGTGCCTCCCCTTACACTGCAGGCCTTTAGTAGAGGCTAAGGCCCGATAGAGCCTGCCTAGAGGTTTCCTTTTGGATGAGCGAGGAGTTGGCTCCAGGCAGAACAGCCTGTGAAGAAAAGTGGATTCAGGGAAGGAGCGAGTGTGTAGCTAGTGTCCCTGTGCACCTGCTAGAAATCACAAGGCGGTGAGCTACGTGGTGACTGGAAGCGGGGCTCTGAGGGCAGAAGAAGCCTTGTAGTCCCATTTTGAGAGCTCCATTCCTGCTGCCTTGAAGCTACCCGATTAACACCGTTTCTGACGGGCCTCTAGGCACTGGAGGCAGGGCTCGGGAACGAGAAGGAGTTTCCTCTAAATAATCAGGGTGCTTCCGTGTTGGGAGCTCATCCTGTCAGGCTGTAGGACTACAGGGATCGGCCACTTGAGGGCCTGCCTCGAGAAAGGCTTTGAGCCGCCCTGCAGGAACGGAGCACACAGCAAGCTCTTTGAGGCCTTGTTGGCTGTAGTGCTTTATTTTATCGGTGCTGCCCTTTTCAGGACTCCTAGACGCTTCGGGTGTGCACCCTTTTCCCTGCGAAAACCCCCGGCCCCTGGGGGCAGGCTGTGCCACACCCAGGCCCCTAGGCCCTTGAGAGAGGGGCCTGCTGTGTATGCCGAGGGAGGGACTACAGCCAGCGCTTTGAAAGGGGACGGCTACGATTCCTCGGCACTCCAAGAGCATCGGGCGCGCCTTTCTCGCCGGTCCACCGTGCCCTGGAAGTTTTCGACATTGACCTCCTCTCAGCTGCACCGAGGAAATAGTCTGCTTAGAACGCCTTGTGGCAGCCCGGTGGGAAAGTCACTCTACTCACGGAGGAAGTCAGCGTGCACTGCAGCGGCAACTAAAGCAGAGTTCTTCAGGCAGCACAACACTTGGGTGTTTTGGAAGAGGCAGACGCTTAGAGGCCTAACGAGAGCCTGCCTTGTTTGAGTTCGTTCGCTCCAGGCAGAACACCCTGCGTCGTAAACAAGTTGATTCAGGGAAGGGCCCATTGTGTACCTTGTGTGGTTTGTGGCTTGTTGAATCCCCAGGTTGCGTTTACTGCCTGTCTGGCTTGCAGTGCGGGCCTGAAGGCACAGGCCGTCTCTCCCAGTTTGAAAGTTCCCTTGGTCGGGCCTTGAACGACACGGAGAGACACCCTTTGTGGCGGGCCTCTCGTCACGGTAGGCCTGGTTCTGGGAAGAAAATGAGCTCTCGCCCGTGAAACAGGGTGCGTCCAGGGCCTAGCTTGGGGGCTCATGCTGCTATGCTCCATACCTACCTGGAGACCGAACGTCATGTCAGCCCTTTGCCTCGAGGAAAGTCGCTTTAGTGCCCTGCTGAAGCGGAGGCAGGCAGCACTTTCCAAGGGGCCTTCGTCGCACTTCTGCTTTCTTTTCTTGGTTAGTGCGCCACTGAGGACACCCAGGACCCTCGCGTCCGCACCCCAGTCCCCGCAAGACCACTGAATACCGGCGGGCTCCCCTGGCCTGCTCAGCGGCATCCAGGCCCGGAAGCCCTTCCCAGTCACCCTGTGTATGCCGAGTGTAGGGCAACGCACTGCCCACCTCCTGGGGAGTGCTAGATTTCCTCAGCACTGCCACAGCTACAGGGAAACTCTTCTCTCACGTCCTACCTGTCAAGGAACTCCGCCTCATTGCCCTTGTGTGAGCGGCACTTAGGAAAACAATCTGCTTCGCGGGCCTTCTAGGAACCCTTAGCCGAGGGCACCGCTCTTATGTCAGAAAGTCAGCTTGCGTTCCTGCTGCCACTAAAGCACAGTGCCTCCCCTTACACTGCAGGCCTTTAGTAGAGGCTAAGGCCCGATAGAGCCTGCCTAGAGGTTTCCTTTTGGATGAGCGAGGAGTTGGCTCCAGGCAGAACAGCCTGTGAAGAAAAGTGGATTCAGGGAAGGAGCGAGTGTGTAGCTAGTGTCCCTGTGCACCTGCTAGAAATCACAAGGCGGTGAGCTACGTGGTGACTGGAAGCGGGGCTCTGAGGGCAGAAGAAGCCTTGTAGTCCCATTTTGAGAGCTCCATTCCTGCTGCCTTGAAGCTACCCGATTAACACCGTTTCTGACGGGCCTCTAGGCACTGGAGGCAGGGCTCGGGAACGAGAAGGAGTTTCCTCTAAATAATCAGGGTGCTTCCGTGTTGGGAGCTCATCCTGTCAGGCTGTAGGACTACAGGGATCGGCCACTTGAGGGCCTGCCTCGAGAAAGGCTTTGAGCCGCCCTGCAGGAACGGAGCACACAGCAAGCTCTTTGAGGCCTTGTTGGCTGTAGTGCTTTATTTTATCGGTGCTGCCCTTTTCAGGACTCCTAGACGCTTCGGGTGTGCACCCTTTTCCCTGCGAAAACCCCCGGCCCCTGGGGGCAGGCTGTGCCACACCCAGGCCCCTAGGCCCTTGAGAGAGGGGCCTGCTGTGTATGCCGAGGGAGGGACTACAGCCAGCGCTTTGAAAGGGGACGGCTACGATTCCTCGGCACTCCAAGAGCATCGGGCGCGCCTTTCTCGCCGGTCCACCGTGCCCTGGAAGTTTTCGACATTGACCTCCTCTCAGCTGCACCGAGGAAATAGTCTGCTTAGAACGCCTTGTGGCAGCCCGGTGGGAAAGTCACTCTACTCACGGAGGAAGTCAGCGTGCACTGCAGCGGCAACTAAAGCAGAGTTCTTCAGGCAGCACAACACTTGGGTGTTTTGGAAGAGGCAGACGCTTAGAGGCCTAACGAGAGCCTGCCTTGTTTGAGTTCGTTCGCTCCAGGCAGAACACCCTGCGTCGTAAACAAGTTGATTCAGGGAAGGGCCCATTGTGTACCTTGTGTGGTTTGTGGCTTGTTGAATCCCCAGGTTGCGTTTACTGCCTGTCTGGCTTGCAGTGCGGGCCTGAAGGCACAGGCCGTCTCTCCCAGTTTGAAAGTTCCCTTGGTCGGGCCTTGAACGACACGGAGAGACACCCTTTGTGACGGGCCTCTCGTCACGGTAGGCCTGGTTCTGGGAAGAAAATGAGCTCTCGCCCGTGAAACAGGGTGCGTCCAGGGCCTAGCTTGGGGGCTCATGCTGCTATGCTCCATACCTACCTGGAGACCGAACGTCATGTCAGCCCTTTGCCTCGAGGAAAGTCGCTTTAGTGCCCTGCTGAAGCGGAGGCAGGCAGCACTTTCCAAGGGGCCTTCGTCGCACTTCTGCTTTCTTTTCTTGGTTAGTGCGCCACTGAGGACACCCAGGACCCTCGCGTCCGCACCCCAGTCCCCGCAAGACCACTGAATACCGGCGGGCTCCCCTGGCCTGCTCAGCGGCATCCAGGCCCGGAAGCCCTTCCCAGTCACCCTGTGTATGCCGAGTGTAGGGCAACGCACTGCCCACCTCCTGGGGAGTGCTAGATTTCCTCAGCACTGCCACAGCTACAGGGAAACTCTTCTCTCACGTCCTACCTGTCAAGGAACTCCGCCTCATTGCCCTTGTGTGAGCGGCACTTAGGAAAACAATCTGCTTCGCGGGCCTTCTAGGAACCCTTAGCCGAGGGCACCGCTCTCATGTCAGAAAGTCAGCTTGCGTTCCTGCTGCCACTAAAGCACAGTGCCTCCCCTTACACTGCAGGCCTTTAGTAGAGGCTAAGGCCCGATAGAGCCTGCCTAGAGGTTTCCTTTTGGATGAGCGAGGAGTTGGCTCCAGGCAGAACAGCCTGTGAAGAAAAGTGGATTCAGGGAAGGAGCGAGTGTGTAGCTAGTGTCCCTGTGCACCTGCTAGAAATCACAAGGCGGTGAGCTACGTGGTGACTGGAAGCGGGGCTCTGAGGGCAGAAGAAGCCTTGTAGTCCCATTTTGAGAGCTCCATTCCTGCTGCCTTGAAGCTACCCGATTAACACCGTTTCTGACGGGCCTCTAGGCACTGGAGGCAGGGCTCGGGAACGAGAAGGAGTTTCCTCTAAATAATCAGGGTGCTTCCGTGTTGGGAGCTCATCCTGTCAGGCTGTAGGACTACAGGGATCGGCCACTTGAGGGCCTGCCTCGAGAAAGGCTTTGAGCCGCCCTGCAGGAACGGAGCACACAGCAAGCTCTTTGAGGCCTTGTTGGCTGTAGTGCTTTATTTTATCGGTGCTGCCCTTTTCAGGACTCCTAGACGCTTCGGGTGTGCACCCTTTTCCCTGCGAAAACCCCCGGCCCCTGGGGGCAGGCTGTGCCACACCCAGGCCCCTAGGCCCTTGAGAGAGGGGCCTGCTGTGTATGCCGAGGGAGGGACTACAGCCAGCGCTTTGAAAGGGGACGGCTACGATTCCTCGGCACTCCAAGAGCATCGGGCGCGCCTTTCTCGCCGGTCCACCGTGCCCTGGAAGTTTTCGACATTGACCTCCTCTCAGCTGCACCGAGGAAATAGTCTGCTTAGAACGCCTTGTGGCAGCCCGGTGGGAAAGTCACTCTACTCACGGAGGAAGTCAGCGTGCACTGCAGCGGCAACTAAAGCAGAGTTCTTCAGGCAGCACAACACTTGGGTGTTTTGGAAGAGGCAGACGCTTAGAGGCCTAACGAGAGCCTGCCTTGTTTGAGTTCGTTCGCTCCAGGCAGAACACCCTGCGTCGTAAACAAGTTGATTCAGGGAAGGGCCCATTGTGTACCTTGTGTGGTTTGTGGCTTGTTGAATCCCCAGGTTGCGTTTACTGCCTGTCTGGCTTGCAGTGCGGGCCTGAAGGCACAGGCCGTCTCTCCCAGTTTGAAAGTTCCCTTGGTCGGGCCTTGAACGACACGGAGAGACACCCTTTGTGGCGGGCCTCTCGTCACGGTAGGCCTGGTTCTGGGAAGAAAATGAGCTCTCGCCCGTGAAACAGGGTGCGTCCAGGGCCTAGCTTGGGGGCTCATGCTGCTATGCTCCATACCTACCTGGAGACCGAACGTCATGTCAGCCCTTTGCCTCGAGGAAAGTCGCTTTAGTGCCCTGCTGAAGCGGAGGCAGGCAGCACTTTCCAAGGGGCCTTCGTCGCACTTCTGCTTTCTTTTCTTGGTTAGTGCGCCACTGAGGACACCCAGGACCCTCGCGTCCGCACCCCAGTCCCCGCAAGACCACTGAATACCGGCGGGCTCCCCTGGCCTGCTCAGCGGCATCCAGGCCCGGAAGGCCTTCCCAGTCACCCTGTGTATGCCGAGTGTAGGGCAACGCACTGCCCACCTCCTGGGGAGTGCTAGATTTCCTCAGCACTGCCACAGCTACAGGGAAACTCTTCTCTCACGTCCTACCTGTCAAGGAACTCCGCCTCATTGCCCTTGTGTGAGCGGCACTTAGGAAAACAATCTGCTTCGCGGGCCTTCTAGGAACCCTTAGCCGAGGGCACCGCTCTTATGTCAGAAAGTCAGCTTGCGTTCCTGCTGCCACTAAAGCACAGTGCCTCCCCTTACACTGCAGGCCTTTAGTAGAGGCTAAGGCCCGATAGAGCCTGCCTAGAGGTTTCCTTTTGGATGAGCGAGGAGTTGGCTCCAGGCAGAACAGCCTGTGAAGAAAAGTGGATTCAGGGAAGGAGCGAGTGTGTAGCTAGTGTCCCTGTGCACCTGCTAGAAATCACAAGGCGGTGAGCTACGTGGTGACTGGAAGCGGGGCTCTGAGGGCAGAAGAAGCCTTGTAGTCCCATTTTGAGAGCTCCATTCCTGCTGCCTTGAAGCTACCCGATTAACACCGTTTCTGACGGGCCTCTAGGCACTGGAGGCAGGGCTCGGGAACGAGAAGGAGTTTCCTCTAAATAATCAGGGTGCTTCCGTGTTGGGAGCTCATCCTGTCAGGCTGTAGGACTACAGGGATCGGCCACTTGAGGGCCTGCCTCGAGAAAGGCTTTGAGCCGCCCTGCAGGAACGGAGCACACAGCAAGCTCTTTGAGGCCTTGTTGGCTGTAGTGCTTTATTTTATCGGTGCTGCCCTTTTCAGGACTCCTAGACGCTTCGGGTGTGCACCCTTTTCCCTGCGAAAACCCCCGGCCCCTGGGGGCAGGCTGTGCCACACCCAGGCCCCTAGGCCCTTGAGAGAGGGGCCTGCTGTGTATGCCGAGGGAGGGACTACAGCCAGCGCTTTGAAAGGGGACGGCTACGATTCCTCGGCACTCCAAGAGCATCGGGCGCGCCTTTCTCGCCGGTCCACCGTGCCCTGGAAGTTTTCGACATTGACCTCCTCTCAGCTGCACCGAGGAAATAGTCTGCTTAGAACGCCTTGTGGCAGC
Organism: Hyperoodon ampullatus; assembly: GCF_949752795.1. Classification (NCBI taxonomy): domain Eukaryota; kingdom Metazoa; phylum Chordata; class Mammalia; order Artiodactyla; family Ziphiidae; genus Hyperoodon; species Hyperoodon ampullatus. The sequence continues at coordinate 14,359 of NW_027640410.1, read as the reverse complement.
CCGGTGGGAAAGTCACTCTACTCACGGAGGAAGTCAGCGTGCACTGCAGCGGCAACTAAAGCAGAGTTCTTCAGGCAGCACAACACTTGGGTGTTTTGGAAGAGGCAGACGCTTAGAGGCCTAACGAGAGCCTGCCTTGTTTGAGTTCGTTCGCTCCAGGCAGAACACCCTGCGTCGTAAACAAGTTGATTCAGGGAAGGGCCCATTGTGTACCTTGTGTGGTTTGTGGCTTGTTGAATCCCCAGGTTGCGTTTACTGCCTGTCTGGCTTGCAGTGCGGGCCTGAAGGCACAGGCCGTCTCTCCCAGTTTGAAAGTTCCCTTGGTCGGGCCTTGAACGACACGGAGAGACACCCTTTGTGACGGGCCTCTCGTCACGGTAGGCCTGGTTCTGGGAAGAAAATGAGCTCTCGCCCGTGAAACAGGGTGCGTCCAGGGCCTAGCTTGGGGGCTCATGCTGCTATGCTCCATACCTACCTGGAGACCGAACGTCATGTCAGCCCTTTGCCTCGAGGAAAGTCGCTTTAGTGCCCTGCTGAAGCGGAGGCAGGCAGCACTTTCCAAGGGGCCTTCGTCGCACTTCTGCTTTCTTTTCTTGGTTAGTGCGCCACTGAGGACACCCAGGACCCTCGCGTCCGCACCCCAGTCCCCGCAAGACCACTGAATACCGGCGGGCTCCCCTGGCCTGCTCAGCGGCATCCAGGCCCGGAAGGCCTTCCCAGTCACCCTGTGTATGCCGAGTGTAGGGCAACGCACTGCCCACCTCCTGGGGAGTGCTAGATTTCCTCAGCACTGCCACAGCTACAGGGAAACTCTTCTCTCACGTCCTACCTGTCAAGGAACTCCGCCTCATTGCCCTTGTGTGAGCGGCACTTAGGAAAACAATCTGCTTCGCGGGCCTTCTAGGAACCCTTAGCCGAGGGCACCGCTCTTATGTCAGAAAGTCAGCTTGCGTTCCTGCTGCCACTAAAGCACAGTGCCTCCCCTTACACTGCAGGCCTTTAGTAGAGGCTAAGGCCCGATAGAGCCTGCCTAGAGGTTTCCTTTTGGATGAGCGAGGAGTTGGCTCCAGGCAGAACAGCCTGTGAAGAAAAGTGGATTCAGGGAAGGAGCGAGTGTGTAGCTAGTGTCCCTGTGCACCTGCTAGAAATCACAAGGCGGTGAGCTACGTGGTGACTGGAAGCGGGGCTCTGAGGGCAGAAGAAGCCTTGTAGTCCCATTTTGAGAGCTCCATTCCTGCTGCCTTGAAGCTACCCGATTAACACCGTTTCTGACGGGCCTCTAGGCACTGGAGGCAGGGCTCGGGAACGAGAAGGAGTTTCCTCTAAATAATCAGGGTGCTTCCGTGTTGGGAGCTCATCCTGTCAGGCTGTAGGACTACAGGGATCGGCCACTTGAGGGCCTGCCTCGAGAAAGGCTTTGAGCCGCCCTGCAGGAACGGAGCACACAGCAAGCTCTTTGAGGCCTTGTTGGCTGTAGTGCTTTATTTTATCGGTGCTGCCCTTTTCAGGACTCCTAGACGCTTCGGGTGTGCACCCTTTTCCCTGCGAAAACCCCCGGCCCCTGGGGGCAGGCTGTGCCACACCCAGGCCCCTAGGCCCTTGAGAGAGGGGCCTGCTGTGTATGCCGAGGGAGGGACTACAGCCAGCGCTTTGAAAGGGGACGGCTACGATTCCTCGGCACTCCAAGAGCATCGGGCGCGCCTTTCTCGCCGGTCCACCGTGCCCTGGAAGTTTTCGACATTGACCTCCTCTCAGCTGCACCGAGGAAATAGTCTGCTTAGAACGCCTTGTGGCAGCCCGGTGGGAAAGTCACTCTACTCACGGAGGAAGTCAGCGTGCACTGCAGCGGCAACTAAAGCAGAGTTCTTCAGGCAGCACAACACTTGGGTGTTTTGGAAGAGGCAGACGCTTAGAGGCCTAACGAGAGCCTGCCTTGTTTGAGTTCGTTCGCTCCAGGCAGAACACCCTGCGTCGTAAACAAGTTGATTCAGGGAAGGGCCCATTGTGTACCTTGTGTGGTTTGTGGCTTGTTGAATCCCCAGGTTGCGTTTACTGCCTGTCTGGCTTGCAGTGCGGGCCTGAAGGCACAGGCCGTCTCTCCCAGTTTGAAAGTTCCCTTGGTCGGAGCCTTGAACGACACGGAGAGACACCCTTTGTGACGGGCCTCTCGTCACGGTAGGCCTGGTTCTGGGAAGAAAATGAGCTCTCGCCCGTGAAACAGGGTGCGTCCAGGGCCTAGCTTGGGGGCTCATGCTGCTATGCTCCATACCTACCTGGAGACCGAACGTCATGTCAGCCCTTTGCCTCGAGGAAAGTCGCTTTAGTGCCCTGCTGAAGCGGAGGCAGGCAGCACTTTCCAAGGGGCCTTCGTCGCACTTCTGCTTTCTTTTCTTGGTTAGTGCGCCACTGAGGACACCCAGGACCCTCGCGTCCGCACCCCAGTCCCCGCAAGACCACTGAATACCGGCGGGCTCCCCTGGCCTGCTCAGCGGCATCCAGGCCCGGAAGCCCTTCCCAGTCACCCTGTGTATGCCGAGTGTAGGGCAACGCACTGCCCACCTCCTGGGGAGTGCTAGATTTCCTCAGCACTGCCACAGCTACAGGGAAACTCTTCTCTCACGTCCTACCTGTCAAGGAACTCCGCCTCATTGCCCTTGTGTGAGCGGCACTTAGGAAAACAATCTGCTTCGCGGGCCTTCTAGGAACCCTTAGCCGAGGGCACCGCTCTTATGTCAGAAAGTCAGCTTGCGTTCCTGCTGCCACTAAAGCACAGTGCCTCCCCTTACACTGCAGGCCTTTAGTAGAGGCTAAGGCCCGATAGAGCCTGCCTAGAGGTTTCCTTTTGGATGAGCGAGGAGTTGGCTCCAGGCAGAACAGCCTGTGAAGAAAAGTGGATTCAGGGAAGGAGCGAGTGTGTAGCTAGTGTCCCTGTGCACCTGCTAGAAATCACAAGGCGGTGAGCTACGTGGTGACTGGAAGCGGGGCTCTGAGGGCAGAAGAAGCCTTGTAGTCCCATTTTGAGAGCTCCATTCCTGCTGCCTTGAAGCTACCCGATTAACACCGTTTCTGACGGGCCTCTAGGCACTGGAGGCAGGGCTCGGGAACGAGAAGGAGTTTCCTCTAAATAATCAGGGTGCTTCCGTGTTGGGAGCTCATCCTGTCAGGCTGTAGGACTACAGGGATCGGCCACTTGAGGGCCTGCCTCGAGAAAGGCTTTGAGCCGCCCTGCAGGAACGGAGCACACAGCAAGCTCTTTGAGGCCTTGTTGGCTGTAGTGCTTTATTTTATCGGTGCTGCCCTTTTCAGGACTCCTAGACGCTTCGGGTGTGCACCCTTTTCCCTGCGAAAACCCCCGGCCCCTGGGGGCAGGCTGTGCCACACCCAGGCCCCTAGGCCCTTGAGAGAGGGGCCTGCTGTGTATGCCGAGGGAGGGACTACAGCCAGCGCTTTGAAAGGGGACGGCTACGATTCCTCGGCACTCCAAGAGCATCGGGCGCGCCTTTCTCGCCGGTCCACCGTGCCCTGGAAGTTTTCGACATTGACCTCCTCTCAGCTGCACCGAGGAAATAGTCTGCTTAGAACGCCTTGTGGCAGCCCGGTGGGAAAGTCACTCTACTCACGGAGGAAGTCAGCGTGCACTGCAGCGGCAACTAAAGCAGAGTTCTTCAGGCAGCACAACACTTGGGTGTTTTGGAAGAGGCAGACGCTTAGAGGCCTAACGAGAGCCTGCCTTGTTTGAGTTCGTTCGCTCCAGGCAGAACACCCTGCGTCGTAAACAAGTTGATTCAGGGAAGGGCCCATTGTGTACCTTGTGTGGTTTGTGGCTTGTTGAATCCCCAGGTTGCGTTTACTGCCTGTCTGGCTTGCAGTGCGGGCCTGAAGGCACAGGCCGTCTCTCCCAGTTTGAAAGTTCCCTTGGTCGGGCCTTGAACGACACGGAGAGACACCCTTTGTGACGGGCCTCTCGTCACGGTAGGCCTGGTTCTGGGAAGAAAATGAGCTCTCGCCCGTGAAACAGGGTGCGTCCAGGGCCTAGCTTGGGGGCTCATGCTGCTATGCTCCATACCTACCTGGAGACCGAACGTCATGTCAGCCCTTTGCCTCGAGGAAAGTCGCTTTAGTGCCCTGCTGAAGCGGAGGCAGGCAGCACTTTCCAAGGGGCCTTCGTCGCACTTCTGCTTTCTTTTCTTGGTTAGTGCGCCACTGAGGACACCCAGGACCCTCGCGTCCGCACCCCAGTCCCCGCAAGACCACTGAATACCGGCGGGCTCCCCTGGCCTGCTCAGCGGCATCCAGGCCCGGAAGCCCTTCCCAGTCACCCTGTGTATGCCGAGTGTAGGGCAACGCACTGCCCACCTCCTGGGGAGTGCTAGATTTCCTCAGCACTGCCACAGCTACAGGGAAACTCTTCTCTCACGTCCTACCTGTCAAGGAACTCCGCCTCATTGCCCTTGTGTGAGCGGCACTTAGGAAAACAATCTGCTTCGCGGGCCTTCTAGGAACCCTTAGCCGAGGGCACCGCTCTTATGTCAGAAAGTCAGCTTGCGTTCCTGCTGCCACTAAAGCACAGTGCCTCCCCTTACACTGCAGGCCTTTAGTAGAGGCTAAGGCCCGATAGAGCCTGCCTAGAGGTTTCCTTTTGGATGAGCGAGGAGTTGGCTCCAGGCAGAACAGCCTGTGAAGAAAAGTGGATTCAGGGAAGGAGCGAGTGTGTAGCTAGTGTCCCTGTGCACCTGCTAGAAATCACAAGGCGGTGAGCTACGTGGTGACTGGAAGCGGGGCTCTGAGGGCAGAAGAAGCCTTGTAGTCCCATTTTGAGAGCTCCATTCCTGCTGCCTTGAAGCTACCCGATTAACACCGTTTCTGACGGGCCTCTAGGCACTGGAGGCAGGGCTCGGGAACGAGAAGGAGTTTCCTCTAAATAATCAGGGTGCTTCCGTGTTGGGAGCTCATCCTGTCAGGCTGTAGGACTACAGGGATCGGCCACTTGAGGGCCTGCCTCGAGAAAGGCTTTGAGCCGCCCTGCAGGAACGGAGCACACAGCAAGCTCTTTGAGGCCTTGTTGGCTGTAGTGCTTTATTTTATCGGTGCTGCCCTTTTCAGGACTCCTAGACGCTTCGGGTGTGCACCCTTTTCCCTGCGAAAACCCCCGGCCCCTGGGGGCAGGCTGTGCCACACCCAGGCCCCTAGGCCCTTGAGAGAGGGGCCTGCTGTGTATGCCGAGGGAGGGACTACAGCCAGCGCTTTGAAAGGGGACGGCTACGATTCCTCGGCACTCCAAGAGCATCGGGCGCGCCTTTCTCGCCGGTCCACCGTGCCCTGGAAGTTTTCGACATTGACCTCCTCTCAGCTGCACCGAGGAAATAGTCTGCTTAGAACGCCTTGTGGCAGCCCGGTGGGAAAGTCACTCTACTCACGGAGGAAGTCAGCGTGCACTGCAGCGGCAACTAAAGCAGAGTTCTTCAGGCAGCACAACACTTGGGTGTTTTGGAAGAGGCAGACGCTTAGAGGCCTAACGAGAGCCTGCCTTGTTTGAGTTCGTTCGCTCCAGGCAGAACACCCTGCGTCGTAAACAAGTTGATTCAGGGAAGGGCCCATTGTGTACCTTGTGTGGTTTGTGGCTTGTTGAATCCCCAGGTTGCGTTTACTGCCTGTCTGGCTTGCAGTGCGGGCCTGAAGGCACAGGCCGTCTCTCCCAGTTTGAAAGTTCCCTTGGTCGGGCCTTGAACGACACGGAGAGACACCCTTTGTGACGGGCCTCTCGTCACGGTAGGCCTGGTTCTGGGAAGAAAATGAGCTCTCGCCCGTGAAACAGGGTGCGTCCAGGGCCTAGCTTGGGGGCTCATGCTGCTATGCTCCATACCTACCTGGAGACCGAACGTCATGTCAGCCCTTTGCCTCGAGGAAAGTCGCTTTAGTGCCCTGCTGAAGCGGAGGCAGGCAGCACTTTCCAAGGGGCCTTCGTCGCACTTCTGCTTTCTTTTCTTGGTTAGTGCGCCACTGAGGACACCCAGGACCCTCGCGTCCGCACCCCAGTCCCCGCAAGACCACTGAATACCGGCGGGCTCCCCTGGCCTGCTCAGCGGCATCCAGGCCCGGAAGCCCTTCCCAGTCACCCTGTGTATGCCGAGTGTAGGGCAACGCACTGCCCACCTCCTGGGGAGTGCTAGATTTCCTCAGCACTGCCACAGCTACAGGGAAACTCTTCTCTCACGTCCTACCTGTCAAGGAACTCCGCCTCATTGCCCTTGTGTGAGCGGCACTTAGGAAAACAATCTGCTTCGCGGGCCTTCTAGGAACCCTTAGCCGAGGGCACCGCTCTTATGTCAGAAAGTCAGCTTGCGTTCCTGCTGCCACTAAAGCACAGTGCCTCCCCTTACACTGCAGGCCTTTAGTAGAGGCTAAGGCCCGATAGAGCCTGCCTAGAGGTTTCCTTTTGGATGAGCGAGGAGTTGGCTCCAGGCAGAACAGCCTGTGAAGAAAAGTGGATTCAGGGAAGGAGCGAGTGTGTAGCTAGTGTCCCTGTGCACCTGCTAGAAATCACAAGGCGGTGAGCTACGTGGTGACTGGAAGCGGGGCTCTGAGGGCAGAAGAAGCCTTGTAGTCCCATTTTGAGAGCTCCATTCCTGCTGCCTTGAAGCTACCCGATTAACACCGTTTCTGACGGGCCTCTAGGCACTGGAGGCAGGGCTCGGGAACGAGAAGGAGTTTCCTCTAAATAATCAGGGTGCTTCCGTGTTGGGAGCTCATCCTGTCAGGCTGTAGGACTACAGGGATCGGCCACTTGAGGGCCTGCCTCGAGAAAGGCTTTGAGCCGCCCTGCAGGAACGGAGCACACAGCAAGCTCTTTGAGGCCTTGTTGGCTGTAGTGCTTTATTTTATCGGTGCTGCCCTTTTCAGGACTCCTAGACGCTTCGGGTGTGCACCCTTTTCCCTGCGAAAACCCCCGGCCCCTGGGGGCAGGCTGTGCCACACCCAGGCCCCTAGGCCCTTGAGAGAGGGGCCTGCTGTGTATGCCGAGGGAGGGACTACAGCCAGCGCTTTGAAAGGGGACGGCTACGATTCCCCGGCACTCCAAGAGCATCGGGCGCGCCTTTCTCGCCGGTCCACCGTGCCCTGGAAGTTTTCGACATTGACCTCCTCTCAGCTGCACCGAGGAAATAGTCTGCTTAGAACGCCTTGTGGCAGCCCGGTGGGAAAGTCACTCTACTCACGGAGGAAGTCAGCGTGCACTGCAGCGGCAACTAAAGCAGAGTTCTTCAGGCAGCACAACACTTGGGTGTTTTGGAAGAGGCAGACGCTTAGAGGCCTAACGAGAGCCTGCCTTGTTTGAGTTCGTTCGCTCCAGGCAGAACACCCTGCGTCGTAAACAAGTTGATTCAGGGAAGGGCCCATTGTGTACCTTGTGTGGTTTGTGGCTTGTTGAATCCCCAGGTTGCGTTTACTGCCTGTCTGGCTTGCAGTGCGGGCCTGAAGGCACAGGCCGTCTCTCCCAGTTTGAAAGTTCCCTTGGTCGGGCCTTGAACGACACGGAGAGACACCCTTTGTGACGGGCCTCTCGTCACGGTAGGCCTGGTTCTGGGAAGAAAATGAGCTCTCGCCCGTGAAACAGGGTGCGTCCAGGGCCTAGCTTGGGGGCTCATGCTGCTATGCTCCATACCTACCTGGAGACCGAACGTCATGTCAGCCCTTTGCCTCGAGGAAAGTCGCTTTAGTGCCCTGCTGAAGCGGAGGCAGGCAGCACTTTCCAAGGGGCCTTCGTCGCACTTCTGCTTTCTTTTCTTGGTTAGTGCGCCACTGAGGACACCCAGGACCCTCGCGTCCGCACCCCAGTCCCCGCAAGACCACTGAATACCGGCGGGCTCCCCTGGCCTGCTCAGCGGCATCCAGGCCCGGAAGCCCTTCCCAGTCACCCTGTGTATGCCGAGTGTAGGGCAACGCACTGCCCACCTCCTGGGGAGTGCTAGATTTCCTCAGCACTGCCACAGCTACAGGGAAACTCTTCTCTCACGTCCTACCTGTCAAGGAACTCCGCCTCATTGCCCTTGTGTGAGCGGCACTTAGGAAAACAATCTGCTTCGCGGGCCTTCTAGGAACCCTTAGCCGAGGGCACCGCTCTTATGTCAGAAAGTCAGCTTGCGTTCCTGCTGCCACTAAAGCACAGTGCCTCCCCTTACACTGCAGGCCTTTAGTAGAGGCTAAGGCCCGATAGAGCCTGCCTAGAGGTTTCCTTTTGGATGAGCGAGGAGTTGGCTCCAGGCAGAACAGCCTGTGAAGAAAAGTGGATTCAGGGAAGGAGCGAGTGTGTAGCTAGTGTCCCTGTGCACCTGCTAGAAATCACAAGGCGGTGAGCTACGTGGTGACTGGAAGCGGGGCTCTGAGGGCAGAAGAAGCCTTGTAGTCCCATTTTGAGAGCTCCATTCCTGCTGCCTTGAAGCTACCCGATTAACACCGTTTCTGACGGGCCTCTAGGCACTGGAGGCAGGGCTCGGGAACGAGAAGGAGTTTCCTCTAAATAATCAGGGTGCTTCCGTGTTGGGAGCTCATCCTGTCAGGCTGTAGGACTACAGGGATCGGCCACTTGAGGGCCTGCCTCGAGAAAGGCTTTGAGCCGCCCTGCAGGAACGGAGCACACAGCAAGCTCTTTGAGGCCTTGTTGGCTGTAGTGCTTTATTTTATCGGTGCTGCCCTTTTCAGGACTCCTAGACGCTTCGGGTGTGCACCCTTTTCCCTGCGAAAACCCCCGGCCCCTGGGGGCAGGCTGTGCCACACCCAGGCCCCTAGGCCCTTGAGAGAGGGGCCTGCTGTGTATGCCGAGGGAGGGACTACAGCCAGCGCTTTGAAAGGGGACGGCTACGATTCCTCGGCACTCCAAGAGCATCGGGCGCGCCTTTCTCGCCGGTCCACCGTGCCCTGGAAGTTTTCGACATTGACCTCCTCTCAGCTGCACCGAGGAAATAGTCTGCTTAGAACGCCTTGTGGCAGCCCGGTGGGAAAGTCACTCTACTCACGGAGGAAGTCAGCGTGCACTGCAGCGGCAACTAAAGCAGAGTTCTTCAGGCAGCACAACACTTGGGTGTTTTGGAAGAGGCAGACGCTTAGAGGCCTAACGAGAGCCTGCCTTGTTTGAGTTCGTTCGCTCCAGGCAGAACACCCTGCGTCGTAAACAAGTTGATTCAGGGAAGGGCCCATTGTGTACCTTGTGTGGTTTGTGGCTTGTTGAATCCCCAGGTTGCGTTTACTGCCTGTCTGGCTTGCAGTGCGGGCCTGAAGGCACAGGCCGTCTCTCCCAGTTTGAAAGTTCCCTTGGTCGGGCCTTGAACGACACGGAGAGACACCCTTTGTGACGGGCCTCTCGTCACGGTAGGCCTGGTTCTGGGAAGAAAATGAGCTCTCGCCCGTGAAACAGGGTGCGTCCAGGGCCTAGCTTGGGGGCTCATGCTGCTATGCTCCATACCTACCTGGAGACCGAACGTCATGTCAGCCCTTTGCCTCGAGGAAAGTCGCTTTAGTGCCCTGCTGAAGCGGAGGCAGGCAGCACTTTCCAAGGGGCCTTCGTCGCACTTCTGCTTTCTTTTCTTGGTTAGTGCGCCACTGAGGACACCCAGGACCCTCGCGTCCGCACCCCAGTCCCCGCAAGACCACTGAATACCGGCGGGCTCCCCTGGCCTGCTCAGCGGCATCCAGGCCCGGAAGCCCTTCCCAGTCACCCTGTGTATGCCGAGTGTAGGGCAACGCACTGCCCACCTCCTGGGGAGTGCTAGATTTCCTCAGCACTGCCACAGCTACAGGGAAACTCTTCTCTCACGTCCTACCTGTCAAGGAACTCCGCCTCATTGCCCTTGTGTGAGCGGCACTTAGGAAAACAATCTGCTTCGCGGGCCTTCTAGGAACCCTTAGCCGAGGGCACCGCTCTTATGTCAGAAAGTCAGCTTGCGTTCCTGCTGCCACTAAAGCACAGTGCCTCCCCTTACACTGCAGGCCTTTAGTAGAGGCTAAGGCCCGATAGAGCCTGCCTAGAGGTTTCCTTTTGGATGAGCGAGGAGTTGGCTCCAGGCAGAACAGCCTGTGAAGAAAAGTGGATTCAGGGAAGGAGCGAGTGTGTAGCTAGTGTCCCTGTGCACCTGCTAGAAATCACAAGGCGGTGAGCTACGTGGTGACTGGAAGCGGGGCTCTGAGGGCAGAAGAAGCCTTGTAGTCCCATTTTGAGAGCTCCATTCCTGCTGCCTTGAAGCTACCCGATTAACACCGTTTCTGACGGGCCTCTAGGCACTGGAGGCAGGGCTCGGGAACGAGAAGGAGTTTCCTCTAAATAATCAGGGTGCTTCCGTGTTGGGAGCTCATCCTGTCAGGCTGTAGGACTACAGGGATCGGCCACTTGAGGGCCTGCCTCGAGAAAGGCTTTGAGCCGCCCTGCAGGAACGGAGCACACAGCAAGCTCTTTGAGGCCTTGTTGGCTGTAGTGCTTTATTTTATCGGTGCTGCCCTTTTCAGGACTCCTAGACGCTTCGGGTGTGCACCCTTTTCCCTGCGAAAACCCCCGGCCCCTGGGGGCAGGCTGTGCCACACCCAGGCCCCTAGGCCCTTGAGAGAGGGGCCTGCTGTGTATGCCGAGGGAGGGACTACAGCCAGCGCTTTGAAAGGGGACGGCTACGATTCCCGGGCACTCCAAGAGCATCGGGCGCGCCTTTCTCGCCGGTCCACCGTGCCCTGGAAGTTTTCGACATTGACCTCCTCTCAGCTGCACCGAGGAAATAGTCTGCTTAGAACGCCTTGTGGCAGCCCGGTGGGAAAGTCACTCTACTCACGGAGGAAGTCAGCGTGCACTGCAGCGGCAACTAAAGCAGAGTTCTTCAGGCAGCACAACACTTGGGTGTTTTGGAAGAGGCAGACGCTTAGAGGCCTAACGAGAGCCTGCCTTGTTTGAGTTCGTTCGCTCCAGGCAGAACACCCTGCGTCGTAAACAAGTTGATTCAGGGAAGGGCCCATTGTGTACCTTGTGTGGTTTGTGGCTTGTTGAATCCCCAGGTTGCGTTTACTGCCTGTCTGGCTTGCAGTGCGGGCCTGAAGGCACAGGCCGTCTCTCCCAGTTTGAAAGTTCCCTTGGTCGGGCCTTGAACGACACGGAGAGACACCCTTTGTGACGGGCCTCTCGTCACGGTAGGCCTGGTTCTGGGAAGAAAATGAGCTCTCGCCCGTGAAACAGGGTGCGTCCAGGGCCTAGCTTGGGGGCTCATGCTGCTATGCTCCATACCTACCTGGAGACCGAACGTCATGTCAGCCCTTTGCCTCGAGGAAAGTCGCTTTAGTGCCCTGCTGAAGCGGAGGCAGGCAGCACTTTCCAAGGGGCCTTCGTCGCACTTCTGCTTTCTTTTCTTGGTTAGTGCGCCACTGAGGACACCCAGGACCCTCGCGTCCGCACCCCAGTCCCCGCAAGACCACTGAATACCGGCGGGCTCCCCTGGCCTGCTCAGCGGCATCCAGGCCCGGAAGCCCTTCCCAGTCACCCTGTGTATGCCGAGTGTAGGGCAACGCACTGCCCACCTCCTGGGGAGTGCTAGATTTCCTCAGCACTGCCACAGCTACAGGGAAACTCTTCTCTCACGTCCTACCTGTCAAGGAACTCCGCCTCATTGCCCTTGTGTGAGCGGCACTTAGGAAAACAATCTGCTTCGCGGGCCTTCTAGGAACCCTTAGCCGAGGGCACCGCTCTTATGTCAGAAAGTCAGCTTGCGTTCCTGCTGCCACTAAAGCACAGTGCCTCCCCTTACACTGCAGGCCTTTAGTAGAGGCTAAGGCCCGATAGAGCCTGCCTAGAGGTTTCCTTTTGGATGAGCGAGGAGTTGGCTCCAGGCAGAACAGCCTGTGAAGAAAAGTGGATTCAGGGAAGGAGCGAGTGTGTAGCTAGTGTCCCTGTGCACCTGCTAGAAATCACAAGGCGGTGAGCTACGTGGTGACTGGAAGCGGGGCTCTGAGGGCAGAAGAAGCCTTGTAGTCCCATTTTGAGAGCTCCATTCCTGCTGCCTTGAAGCTACCCGATTAACACCGTTTCTGACGGGCCTCTAGGCACTGGAGGCAGGGCTCGGGAACGAGAAGGAGTTTCCTCTAAATAATCAGGGTGCTTCCGTGTTGGGAGCTCATCCTGTCAGGCTGTAGGACTACAGGGATCGGCCACTTGAGGGCCTGCCTCGAGAAAGGCTTTGAGCCGCCCTGCAGGAACGGAGCACACAGCAAGCTCTTTGAGGCCTTGTTGGCTGTAGTGCTTTATTTTATCGGTGCTGCCCTTTTCAGGACTCCTAGACGCTTCGGGTGTGCACCCTTTTCCCTGCGAAAACCCCCGGCCCCTGGGGGCAGGCTGTGCCACACCCAGGCCCCTAGGCCCTTGAGAGAGGGGCCTGCTGTGTATGCCGAGGGAGGGACTACAGCCAGCGCTTTGAAAGGGGACGGCTACGATTCCTCGGCACTCCAAGAGCATCGGGCGCGCCTTTCTCGCCGGTCCACCGTGCCCTGGAAGTTTTCGACATTGACCTCCTCTCAGCTGCACCGAGGAAATAGTCTGCTTAGAACGCCTTGTGGCAGCCCGGTGGGAAAGTCACTCTACTCACGGAGGAAGTCAGCGTGCACTGCAGCGGCAACTAAAGCAGAGTTCTTCAGGCAGCACAACACTTGGGTGTTTTGGAAGAGGCAGACGCTTAGAGGCCTAACGAGAGCCTGCCTTGTTTGAGTTCGTTCGCTCCAGGCAGAACACCCTGCGTCGTAAACAAGTTGATTCAGGGAAGGGCCCATTGTGTACCTTGTGTGGTTTGTGGCTTGTTGAATCCCCAGGTTGCGTTTACTGCCTGTCTGGCTTGCAGTGCGGGCCTGAAGGCACAGGCCGTCTCTCCCAGTTTGAAAGTTCCCTTGGTCGGGCCTTGAACGACACGGAGAGACACCCTTTGTGACGGGCCTCTCGTCACGGTAGGCCTGGTTCTGGGAAGAAAATGAGCTCTCGCCCGTGAAACAGGGTGCGTCCAGGGCCTAGCTTGGGGGCTCATGCTGCTATGCTCCATACCTACCTGGAGACCGAACGTCATGTCAGCCCTTTGCCTCGAGGAAAGTCGCTTTAGTGCCCTGCTGAAGCGGAGGCAGGCAGCACTTTCCAAGGGGCCTTCGTGGCACTTCTGCTTTCTTTTCTTGGTTAGTGCGCCACTGAGGACACCCAGGACCCTCGCGTCCGCACCCCAGTCCCCGCAAGACCACTGAATACCGGCGGGCTCCCCTGGCCTGCTCAGCGGCATCCAGGCCCGGAAGCCCTTCCCAGTCACCCTGTGTATGCCGAGTGTAGGGCAACGCACTGCCCACCTCCTGGGGAGTGCTAGATTTCCTCAGCACTGCCACAGCTACAGGGAAACTCTTCTCTCACGTCCTACCTGTCAAGGAACTCCGCCTCATTGCCCTTGTGTGAGCGGCACTTAGGAAAACAATCTGCTTCGCGGGCCTTCTAGGAACCCTTAGCCGAGGGCACCGCTCTTATGTCAGAAAGTCAGCTTGCGTTCCTGCTGCCACTAAAGCACAGTGCCTCCCCTTACACTGCAGGCCTTTAGTAGAGGCTAAGGCCCGATAGAGCCTGCCTAGAGGTTTCCTTTTGGATGAGCGAGGAGTTGGCTCCAGGCAGAACAGCCTGTGAAGAAAAGTGGATTCAGGGAAGGAGCGAGTGTGTAGCTAGTGTCCCTGTGCACCTGCTAGAAATCACAAGGCGGTGAGCTACGTGGTGACTGGAAGCGGGGCTCTGAGGGCAGAAGAAGCCTTGTAGTCCCATTTTGAGAGCTCCATTCCTGCTGCCTTGAAGCTACCCGATTAACACCGTTTCTGACGGGCCTCTAGGCACTGGAGGCAGGGCTCGGGAACGAGAAGGAGTTTCCTCTAAATAATCAGGGTGCTTCCGTGTTGGGAGCTCATCCTGTCAGGCTGTAGGACTACAGGGATCGGCCACTTGAGGGCCTGCCTCGAGAAAGGCTTTGAGCCGCCCTGCAGGAACGGAGCACACAGCAAGCTCTTTGAGGCCTTGTTGGCTGTAGTGCTTTATTTTATCGGTGCTGCCCTTTTCAGGACTCCTAGACGCTTCGGGTGTGCACCCTTTTCCCTGCGAAAACCCCCGGCCCCTGGGGGCAGGCTGTGCCACACCCAGGCCCCTAGGCCCTTGAGAGAGGGGCCTGCTGTGTATGCCGAGGGAGGGACTACAGCCAGCGCTTTGAAAGGGGACGGCTACGATTCCTCGGCACTCCAAGAGCATCGGGCGCGCCTTTCTCGCCGGTCCACCGTGCCCTGGAAGTTTTCGACATTGACCTCCTCTCAGCTGCACCGAGGAAATAGTCTGCTT